>NC_083099.1:28608045-28898045 GCF_949774975.1 Lagenorhynchus albirostris
ACACACACACATTTATCAAAAGGGATTGGCTCATGCAATCATGGAGGTTGACAAGTCCCAGGAACTGCTGTCAGCAATCTGAAGACCCAGGAAAGCTGGAAAGTGTAGTTCCAGTCTGAGTCTGAAGGCCCAAGAACCAATGGTGTAATTTCCAGTCTGAAAGCTAGCAGACTCAAGACCCAAGAGAAGCCAATGTTTCAGCTAGAGTCCGATGGCAGGAAAAGACTGATGTCCCAGCTCAAGGCAGTCAAGCATGAGGAGTTCTTTCTTGGTCAGCTGGGGCTGCCATAACAGAATACCATAGATTAGGTGGCTTAAACAACAGAAATTTATTCTCTCACTGTTTGAGAGACTTGAAGTCCAAGGTTAAGATGTCAGCATGGTCTGTTTCTGGTGAGACCTCTTTTCTTGTCTTATAGACAGCCACTTCCTTGATGTGTCCTCACAAGGCAAGGAGAAAAAGACAGCAAGCTCTGTGGTATTTCTGCTTATAAGCGCACTAATACCAACGTGAGGGCGCCATTCTCATGATCTCATCTAAATCTAATCAGCTCCCAAAGGCTCCATTTCCAAATGCCATCACATTGGAGGTTAGGGCTTCTACATACGAATTTGAGGAGGATATAATCCAGTCCATATCACACCTTAACTACGTAAGATTTATGCCAGGAATGTAAAGATGATTCAGTAGTTGGGATATTTTGATTAAATTCATCAAATTAAAAGGTTGAAGTTAACCTCAATTAACACAGGCATGGTAAGCTTCAACATCTATTTCTTCTATAAGATGATAGAAGTGCCTTCTGAAACCAAAAGCACTTGTCATCTTAAGAGTACAACAGAAAATGACAAGGATACTCACTATTATTCAAAAATTTTTGAATGTTCCAGACAGAGTAATAAGAAAAGAAAAAGCAGCAAGAGAGCTAAGAAAGACAAAATTATCATAGTTTGCAGATTATGTAATTATCTAACAGGAAAATGCTAGAGTCAACTAAAAATCTATCCAAATAATACCAGTTGAGTATGTGACCAGTATACGGATAAATGGAAACAAAAATCAGTAGGTTTCCTATATCAGTGGTAACCAGAAAGTATGAGAAAAAATAATTCTATTTATAATAGCAACAAAAATATAAAACACTTAGGAATAAACTTAGCAGGAAATATGTAAGACCTACATGAGAACACTTCAGAACTACTGAGGGCATAAAAGGAGATCATGTTTTCAGAAGGAAAAACTCAACACAGAGACTCTGAGTTAAATGTAGAAGCTGCTCTCCAGGATAACACATTTTACAGCAAACAATCTTACACAGCTTTTGAGATCTTCTCTTTCCTTTGGCATTCTGAATTTCGCAAGGAAGTGTCTAGGTGAGATTCTATTTTTTGTTCATCTTGCTCAGCACTGAGTGGGCTTTTGCAATTTAAAGATTGTTGTCTCTTTTAGAAATTTTATTCTTCAGTAATTTCCTCCTCTCTGTTTTTTCTATTTTCATTGTTGGAGAAATTTATTATTTGGTTGCTGAACCACCTGAATTAATATTCTATGTTTCATCATTTAGAATAGCAACACAGTAGATAAATTATCCAGGAATAAATCTAACAAAAGATTTATGTATGGTATTAACATTAGGGGAAACCATACTTGGGGTAGACTCAGCCCTTTTGTGTTATCTTTGTTACTTTTCCGAGAATCTAAAATTATTCCAAATAAAAGCTTTCTCATCAAGGATGTGAAAGAACTATATGGGGAAAATATAATACTTTGCTGAAAGACATTAAAGGAAGCTGAAACAAAGAGAGAGATACATCATATTGTAGAGGACCCAATAATGTAGAGATGTCAGTTTTCGATAGATTTGGTACAATTTCAGTAAAAATCCCCACAGGGTTTAAAAAATCAATTTGATAAGCTGATGCTTAAATTTATATAGATGAGCAAAGTCCTGAGAATAACCAATACACTCTAGAAACAGAAGAAGATGGAAAGGGTGGACTTGCCTTTCAGATGTCAATAATTATTATAAAAGAATTAAAGCATCTGAAATTAAGACAATGTGGTATTGGTTCAAGGATAGAAAAACAGATGAATGGAACAGAACTAAGGGCCAAGAACTAGACACTTCATCATATTTAAACTTGATATTGACCCATTGACCTCAGAATGTGACCTTACTTGGAAGTCAGTAATTTGCAGACGTAATTAATTAAGTATCTGGAGATGAAATTATCCTGAGCCCTGAATCCAATACCAGTGTCCTTACGAGAAGAAGAGAGAACACAGGCACAGAGAAGAGGGTGATGTGAGGAGGCAGAAATTGGAATGATGCATCTATAAGCCAAGGAACATGAAGGATTGCAGGCAACCACCAGAAGCTAGGAGAGAGGGAAAGGGTGATTTCTCCCTCAGAAGCTCCAGAAGGAACCAACTCTATTGACACCTTGATTTCGAACTTCTAGCTTCCAAAACTGTGAGACAATACATTTCTGTTGTTTTGATCCACCAAGTTTGTGGTAATTCTTATGATCCTAAGAATCTAATATACTCATATTGCAAATCAGTAGAGAGAGGAGACTTATATAGGAGACTTATATATATAGGAGACTATATATATATATATATATATATATATAGTTTTAAAGTCCCTGATGGATTAGACTTAAAGGTGATTGCAAAACTTTAAAAACCTTTATCAGAAATGCAGGAGATACTTTTTTACCTCAAGATAGAGAAAATACTAAATAAAAATTTGATGAAGTTGATCATTTTAAATTTGAGAGCCTCTGTTCATCAAAACACATCATTAATAAAGTGGAACAATCAGCCCCAAACTTGGAAAAGATATTCACATAGCATATTATTGACAAAGTGTCATTTTCTAGAATATACAAAGAACTCTTACAAATCAATAAGAGAAGTAAGCCAAAACCTAATAGAAAAAATGAGCAAATAATATAAGCAGGATTTTATAGAATTAGGAAACATAATTGATGAATATGTTGAAAGATACTCAACTCATTTGAAAGCATAGAAATGCAAATTAAGATAGTGAAGTATCATTTTACTCTCATTGAAGAAGAAAAAATTAGGAAACCTGACAATACCAAGAGGTTGAACTCAACGGAAAGTTTTACATCCTGTAAAGTGTTTATCATTTTGGAAAATAGTTTGGTGATTTGGTCTTATCATGTGAAGTTGCACATTTTTCTATGCCCAGCAGTTCCATTCCTAGGCATACGAAAGTATGTTCTAGAGAAATTTTTGCATCCATACACCAGGAAACAGGTATAAGAATGCTTATAGCATCATAGATTTTAATAGCAAAAAAGTGAAACAACCTAAATGTAGATTGATAGAATGAAAAGTTAAATACAGCATATTTTTATAATATAATGTTATGCAGTAGAAAAAAATAATGACAACTACATGCAACAAAATTGATAAATCTTAGAAACATAAAATTGAGTGAAAAAAGTCACAGAAAGCAAAGTACAAAACAATAGGGACAATGGTTAATATCCACATAGCAGTTACTCTGTGCCAGGCTCATTCTAAGCATTGTATGTGTATTACTTCGTTCAATCCTCATAACGTCCTTTGAAAGAGATATTATTATCTTCATTTTGCAGGTGAGGAAACCAAGGCTTTAAGAGGTATGTAACTTGTGTAAGTTCACCTCGCTTGGGAGTGGTAGAGTTGGCGTGAAATGGCACTCCAACCTTTAATCACTGTGTTTTGCTGCTTCTCAATCTAGCCTTATGTCTGTCTACCTTTCTCTATCAATCTGTCAGTATGATGCCATTTTTATTAGGTTCAAAAACAAGTAAAACTATTGTTTAAAGATACATTCATATGTGCACAAAATAAAATTTCAAAAACAAGGTCATAATCAATACAAAATTCACAATTACACTTACCTCTGGTTGGGAGGTAGGAGATGGGACCAGGGAGGGAGTAAGCAGTTGGTGATGCTCTGATTCTTGAGTTGGATGGTGGGCCCACTGCTGTTAATTTGACTATCATAACTTATATTTATGTTACATATATTCTTTTGTATCTGTCAGATACCCTATGATACAAATTATAAAAATAGTCTCTCTTGACTTTTCCCTCATGCTTTCAATGTCTGTCTTTTTGTTCTACTTTGCAGGAGATTTCTTTTTCTTCCAGTTTTTCTGTAGCACTTTTAATTTTGGCAATCATATTTTTAATTTCCAGGATTTCTTTCTCATTTCCTAGTTGCTCTTTCAACATTGCAGCCTAAATGTACTTTGCAGCTGCAGCATCTTCTCAAATCTCTCTAAAAAGATTCACTGGGACTTTTTTTTAAGCTCTTTACTGTTCTCTGAATTGTGTCTGCTTCCTTTGGGGCCACTTTTTTGATTTGTCAATGTGGTCCTCTTTCATGCATGCTGTTGTTTTCCTCATAGGTTTGGTGGACTTTGGTTATGAATGAAAAATAAGGTGATGCATGAGGGAGCCATTGTGGGCCATTGCTTCTTAGGGGCAACTTGCTTAGGGCTCATTCCTGGGATCATGGGAAGAGTGTATCTGTTCAAGGACAGGAAAGCTCTTTCTTGAGGCTTCTGTTTTAAACTTTATTCCGCTGGCAGGCTCAAACCCAGACCCAAAAGTGAGCATGAACTCCCATTTTTTTCTTATTTATGGTCTGTAAAAATTTTTCTTTCTTTCTTTCTTTTGAACTTGGCTATGTATTTTAAAGTTTATTTTTAACAAAAATTTTACCTATATGTCTGTATTTGGAGTGGTGGCAGGGGTTCTCTTATATAAGCTCAGTAGACTGTCTTGGCAGGAAATCTGTACTATGACCTCTGCAATCCTATTAGAAAATGCCTCTGATTATGTGGTATTTAGTCTATCTCCATGCACAAGGAACTTTGGCACACATGGTGAGAGAACACATCAGAAAAAGGCAGGATCCCTACCAGATCCTCTAGTTATAAATCCCAGAGTTATCTACCCAACCAGAAGCTAGGTTTCACTCTTCTTCTAAAAGCAGTCCCTTACTGTCTAGAATGTAGCTTGTCTCTCTCTTCCTAGTTCATGGCTCACAGTCCCCTGTGTTAGTTTGTGGTTTTATATAATAATGCTGAAGCTCTAAACATAGAGACTCTCCAAACCTCAACTTTGGCTCAGACCTGGCCCACACTTTGCTCCACAGGCAAATAAAGAGTAGATGTGGTTGTGCCACCTTTACTCCCCTTGTCTGGTGCACTGGGGACAGATGCTACCAGGGCTATGGCCACTGTCTAATGTCCACCTTGCCAGCCCATCCACAGGTCTAAGCATATGGTCTGCTTTCCCACCCTCTCTGACTTGAACTGTCTCCTGTGACACTTGGCCTACATTTTCCAGCCCCTTCTTGGGGCTAAATATTGTACGTCATATCCTTGGCTCTGGAATAGGTTACTGTTGAAAACCCAACAGTTTTTATCTTCACTTATTCAGAGATGACTCCCAAATTGGTATCTCTAGCCCAGCCTATTGGATTTCTCCAGTAGCCTACCCAAGAGGCCCTCAAAATCAGCATTTCAAAAACAGAATAGTCTTTTTCCAAGCACTTCTCTTTTCTGGTGTCTCTGTTTAATAATCAGATTTGCCCAAGCCAGAACTGTGGGAAGTATCATAGACAGTCCTCTTATTCAATTCCCACATCTAAGCAATCGTCCTACTGAGCATAACTCCTAAATATTTCCGTTTGTCTCTTTCTCTCCATCCTTACTATTACAGCCTTTGCTGAGTCATCTTACTATGATAGAAGTCTCATCTCTTCTTGTAGAAAATCTGAAGGGCTCCCCACTGCCTACAAGTCAATGCCTGAGCTTCCTGTAATGGGATGAATTGTAGCCCTCCAAAAGATATGACCACCCAGAACTTGTGAATGTGACCTTATCTGGCAAAAAGATCTTTGTGGATGTAATTAAGTTAAGGATCTTGAGAGGAGATCATCTTGGATTAGGGTGGGCCCTAAATCCAATGACAATTGTCCTTAGAAGAGAAGGGAAGAAACCACAGAGGAAAAGATGATGTAAAGATGGAGGTAGAGGTTAGAGTGATGCTATCTACAAGAACACCAAGAGTTGCCAGCAGCTACCAAAAGCTAGGAGAGAGGCATGGAACCGATTCTACTTCAGAGCCTCCAGAAGGAATTAACACTGATTTCGAACTTCAGGTCCTCAAATTGTGAGAGAATAAATTTGTTGTTTTTGTTTTAAATCACCTAGTTAATGGTAACTTTCACAGCAGCCCTAGCAAACTAATGTACTCCCCAATATGGTGAACACGGCCCTCCAGTTCAATTTCTGCCCACTAACAAGGCTCAGTACTCCTTGTTTTATATTTTAATTAACTGCATGGTCCATGCTTTTCCACTGCACGGACTACGTTTTTGTTTGTTTCCATAATTTTACTCACTTCTTACTGAAATCCTGCTGCCCCAACAGTAACCCAGACCCATTTTCTGGACTCACATTCTTCCTTCAGTGTTTGTCTTGGGCATTTTCTCCAGGAAGCCTGCTGGGACCTCCTCATGTTGGTGCATCCGTCCCTTTCTCTTCACATTCATGTTTGGAGCTCATTCTCATTTAAAAACTAATAATGAGAATTCCGGAGGCAAAGGAGCATTCCTTTTTCCCCTTTTGAAAGGCCAAAGTAGGTTTCTGCAAAAAAGAAAACTAACAGCCTTTTGGAAATTACTCCAGTGTCTGACAAGGGATAGATTGAGTCTGCAGAGAGTCACCCCTGTGAAGAAGACTGATAACTTTAGCTTCCAACGTGAAAAATAATATGACTGCAAGATAAGTAGGTGAGGGAAAGACTCAGAGATTTACTTCCCTTTGTTAAGAAGGGGAAAGAACAAAAAAAGGAGTGGTGCATCAGAGCACTGATATTTAATTTCTTTTTCTTTTTTATTTTTTGCGGTATGCAGACCTCTCACTGTTGTGGCCTCTCCCATTGCAGAGCACAGGCTCTGACCGCGCAGGCTCAGCAATCATGGCTCATGGGCCCAGCCGCTCCGCGGCATGTGGGATCTTCCCAGACCGGGGCACGAACCTGTGTTCGCTGCATTGGCAGGCGGACTCTCAACCACTGCGCCACCAGGGAAGCCCTAGATATTTAATTTCTTTAAATGTTATTCTAAGTTATGTATGCTCTACTTCTAGTGTTTATGGCCGGGGGTTCTAAGCTTAAACTATGCTTATCAGTCCTACTTGTTCTATTTCTATAAGAAATACACAATTAGGAAGAAAAGCATGCTCTTCTTTTAACTCCATTTGCCACCCTTAATGAGAAGAATGGCTGATTAAAAAGGTACTATGCCACCTGCTACTGAATTTCCAATGTATAAAGAGAATTTGGATGGAAACAAATTGATTTCTAAATGTTTTCTTCCTGGTCAATACTCAGTTGAGTTGTGGCAGATATCATGATGGTCATACTTATAATAGCAAAGTTGGGAAATATAGAAAGTGGGACCAATATCTTGTTTTTCTTAAGGTAGCCATGTGGTGGTATAACTTTGGTGTACTGTCACTTGGTACTCAAAAACACAAGTTAATATATCGTGTGTCATAATTATTTTGGAATTTCTATTTTTTTTTTTTTTTTTGCGGTACGCGGGCCTCTCACTGTCGTGGCCTCTCCCGTCGCGGAGCACAGGCTCCGGACGCGCAGGCCCAGCGGCCATGGCTCACGGGCCCAGCCGCTCCGCGGCATGTGGGATCCTCCAGGACCGGGGCACGAACCCGCATCCCCCGCATCGGCAGGCGGACCCTCAACCACTGCGCCACCAGGGAAGCCCGGAATTTCTATATTTTAATTGCTCCTTGTGCAAGATTACCTTAAAGCCATGTCCTGAAACAGGAGTGCTCTTTACATTATGAATCCGTGAGACCTGAAATTAAACATGGAACATCTTGGGGCATCAATTTTCCTCATTTATTTATACCACAAATATATTTTGAAGTAAAACCAACAGGATTTCCTGACAGGCTGTATGTGCATTGTGAACAAAAGTGTGGAATCAAGGAGAACCCCAATCAGGGAATAATATTATTTCCTGAGATCAGGAACATTGTTGGGAGAGGATGGTGAGAAGCCAAAGGCTTGTTTTCTGCATTTTAAATATGAGTTTCCTATTAGATATCTGAGCAAAGATGTCAAGTAGGCTGTCAGATATATAAGTCTGGAGTTCAGGGGAGCAGTTGGCTTGGAGATTAACACCTGGAAATCATCAGCACAGAGTTGGTTGTTAAAGTCAGGAGACAGACAGAAATTATCTACCAAGAGTGTGAGAGTAAATAGTGACTAGGACTGAGCCCTGCAACATCCCATAATTTAGAATAAAAGGGGAAGGATCTAGCAAAGGAGAACAAGAAGGAGGGACCAGTGTCAGGAGAATGTGGTGTCTCTGAAGACAAGTGGCAAAAGTGTCAAACGCTGATGAGAAGCTGAGACCTGAACTTTATTTGGCCAGGTAGAGATTACTGGTGATATTGACAGGAGCAATTTCAGTGGAGTGGCAAAATAAAAGCCCAATTGGAATGGGTTCAAGAGAATCTATGCAAAGAACTAATGGATATAATGAATATAGACAACTTTAAAAAGAATTTTCCATAAAGAGAAGTGAGAAATGGAGCAGAGGTGGAGCAGAATGTGGGGTTAAGGAACATAATGCAGCATGTTTGTAAATTGATAGGGATTTTGAGGCTATTAACTATTGTAAGAAACAGTAGATTAAATCCTCAAAACATCAAAGCAAGAATTCCAAAGAAATTCAAAGCATAAAACGTTCTTTCTTGATGGCAAAAAGTTAGGCATATTTCTTTTAAACAAAGATGTCTCATTCCACAGTATAACAGAAGTCCTTGCTGCAGACAATGTGATTTCTGTATTCACAATCTACAAACTTACAAACCATTGGACTTAAAGAGTTCAGTAAAGTTGTTGGATATAAGATCAATACACACAAATTATTTGTGTTCCTATCTGTCAGTAACAAAAATACTGGATTTTAAAATCCATTTTAAAATGGATTTTTAATATGTAACACCTAAAAAAATAACAAAACAAACAAACAAAAAACCCTAGAAAATAATTCAAAATTTATGCAACAAAAGATGTATGGAACCTGTATGTACTGATATAACATCAAATTTACCCAAAAGACATAAAGGATCTATGCAAAAGGGATAAATCTTGTTCAGCCCATTAAAGGAATGATTTCGTTCTTGTAAAGATGGCAATTCTCCTGAAATTAATCTATTCATTCAATACAATTAAATACTTCATCAGATGTGTGTGTGTATGAAACTTTACAAAGGGTCAATGATAGCCAAGACAGTTTTGAAGTAAAATAAGAATAGAGTAGGTTGTCTTGCCCTATTATAAAGCTATAATAATTAAGGTAACATTGGCACAAGGATGATCAAATAAAACAATGGACCAGAATAGAAATCCCAGAAAAGGTACTATGTATATATGGAAAATTGATATGTGGCAGAAGTAGCATTTATAATTACAAATCTTTTTGGAAATAATTTTCCATTGATTAATGATGCTTATCCATATGGAAAAATAAAAATCCCTACCTCACACCATATGTAAAAATATATGACTATAAACCTAAAAGAGAAAAGCAAACAATTTTTTAAAAAAGAAAATATAATTATGTATTATTCCTACCATAACCAGAATCTAACCCTGAGAAAACATCTGACAATTGAGGGACATTCTACAAAAATAAATGACCTGTATATGTAGCAAAAAAGAGTCCATGTCAGTCAAGACAAATAAAGGCTGAAGTATTACAGATTTAAGGAACCTTAATAGACATAAAATTAGATGTAATGTATTATCATGAACTAGATATTATACTAGAAAAAAGATTCCCAAATTTACGTCGTTATAAAAACTGACAAAATTTGAGTATGAACTATAGATCACAGTTTTTTATCAGTGTTAAAATTCCTGATTTTGATAATTATACTGTAGTTATGCGAGTGAATGTCTTTGTTCTTGGGAACTATGCAGTAAAGTATTAAAGAGGCATGATGTGTACAACTTTCAAATGATTTAGAAAAAGTATACTATCAATAATGCATACTAATTAAAATAACAGTGATTAATATAATTATATAATGTGGATTATATAATTTATTATTTTCTATTATATTTCTATTATTTTCTATTATATATTATTTCTATTATATACAACACAATTATATTAATGTGCAATAAAGTAATTATGTATATATAGAGAGAATAATAAAGCAAATATGACAAAATGTTGGCCATTGGTGAGTCTGGATAAGGAGTATCCAGAATTTGTAAGTTCTCTGTGTTCGAATTATTTTAAAATGAAAAGTTAAACAAAGTAAATATAGGAGAATATTGTACTTATAAATCCAAATATCAAATATACATCATGAAGAGAAATATCCAGAAATTTGACTACATTAAAAATTTCAAAAAGCATCTGTGTGAGAAAAGACCAAGAACAAAGTGCAAAGATAAGTCACATATTGAGGGATAGTTGCAAAACTTGCAACCAGTTAGGATCTAAAATATAGTAAAAAATCCTAATAAGTTAGCAAGAGAAAACTAAGAAGCTTAAGGATATAAACAGGCAATTCACAGAAGAGGAAAGCTTAATGGCTACTAACTACGCATCATTGTTCAACCTATTCAGAATAAGGGAAATGAAAACTGAAGCAACAATTTCACATCAACCATATAGGTAAAAAATTTAAAAATTGGACCATGCCAAATATCAGCAAGGATACTGAGTAGTGTGAACTCTAGGACAGGACTGGTGGGTGTTTAATTTATTATTACTAGTTTCGGAGAGCAATTTGACACTAATCCTACAAACCCAATCCCCATATTCCTATGTTAACACATCAGACAAATGATCACACAGGTGCACAAACAACATGTAAAAAGTTTATTGCAGCACTTTTTGTGATGATAAATTACAGAAGCAACAAAATGCCCATAAAGGAGAATGGATAAGTAATTGCAGTATGTTCATACAGTGAAATACTATACTATACATTTGTTAAAATGAACAACTTACAGTTACATGTACTGAGACAGATTAATCTCAAAATTATTAGTAAAAGAAAAAAAGCCAGTTGCAGAATAATATCATTTATGTAAGTTTTAAAACATCCAATCAATTCCAGGTATTGTTTATAGATACTATTATGGATTGAATTGTGTCTCCCAAAAAGATTTGTTGAAGTCTCAGAATGTGATCTTATTTGGAGACTGTATTGTTGTTAGTCATTAAAGTCATAATCCAATATGACTGGTGTCTTTATAAGAAGAGAAGACAGAGACACACAGGGAGAATGCCATGAAGGCAGAAACTGATGTTAAAGCTACCACAAGCCAAGGAACACCTGGGGTTACCAGAAGCTGAAAGAGGCAAGGAAGGATTCTCCACAAGAAGTGTGGAAGGAGCACGGCCCTGTTAACACCTTGATTTTGGACTTCAAGCCTCCAGAACTGTGAGAAAATAAATTTCTGTTGTCCTAAGCCACCAAGTTTATGATACTGTGTTACAGCAGCCCTCAGAAATTAATACAGATAAATTCACATCTATGGATACAAAATGGAAAAGGTATATATAGTCACACATGCAAGGGGATAGTAAGTACCAAATTCAGGATGGTGTTTATCTCTAGGGAGCAAGGAGAGTTTCACAGATGGCTCTAATTATAACCAAAATGTGTTATTTCTTTTAAAATATAGCAAAATAAGGTTTGACATAATTTGGTAGAGGGTCTAAAAGGGTTTGTCATATTTTCCTGCATGTATAAAGTACAGTATAATACGAAAAGAAAAAATTGTAAATTTTAAGAAGTACCTGGGGCATGTGTGAGTGGGGCATGAGTTCTGGAGTCAGTCTAGCAAGGTTGATGCCCATTTGGATGGGGATAACTGTTGGGAGGATGTGGTGGGGAGGAGTTATTGGATTTAGTGGTTTGGTGCCCATTGGTAGAGTCTGGGCAGTGACAGAAATTCAGTGATGTTGGTTACTCTCCAAGACTGGCATTGCCTTTAAGATACATGCAGCCCAAGTGAAGGTAGATCTTTCTCAAAAGAATTATCAGAAATTAATTTTTATTCATTACCTTAGGAGAGAGGCTGCCTCATTGTTGAGAAGCTCTTGTTAATAATAAGAACTTTTAACTGTACAGTTCTTTAAAGTTTAAAATGTAATTAGAAACTAGTTAAAATATATTAAACTGGATTTTTCTTGCCTGCAACTTCACCTAGCAGTCCAGATTCTGTCTTTATAAGCAGAATCCTTCTTTGCTATCACTTGATCTCCCTAGATCTTCTCTCCCCAGACTCAATGCCCCTACTCATTTTGTTTTTAAAGACAGCCTCTAGGACTTCCCTGGTGGCATAGTGGTTAAGAATCTACCTGCCAATGCAGGGGACATGGGTTCGAGCCCTGGTCCAGGAAGATCCCACATGCCACGGAGCAGCTAAGCCCGTGCACCACAACTACTGAGCCTGCGCTCTAGAGCCTGCGAGCCACAATTACTGAGCCCATGTGCCTAGAGCCCATGCTCCGCAACGAGAAGCCACTGCAATAAGCCCGTGCACTGCAATGAAGAGTAGCTGCCACTTGCTGCAACTAGAGAAAGCCCACGTGCAGCAACAAAGACCCAACACAGCCAAAAATAATTTTTTTAAAAAAGAATAAAATACCTAGGAGTAAGCCTACCTAAAAAAAAAAAAAAGACAGCCTCTAGTGTGCAGATCCATCTTCAAACTAATAAGACTATAGGTGTGTTCAAAACTTCCAGTGTGCAGCTCAGGAGCACAAAGACTGTTTCAGCTTTCTTTCTGACTTATGGTTGTTTGCTGAGGTGAGGACCCAGGGGTCTGAGCTGGCAGTGCCATTGTGAAGAGTGCTGACCCTCAAGTCATACAGGCTCTGTGGCCTTCATTCTCCTCATCTGCAAAATGGAAATAATTCTAAGCTAACAGGGTTGCTATATGGGTTAAATGAGATATTGCAAGTAAAGTGTCTGGTGTCTAGGAAGACTTAGTAAATGTCAGCCATTGTTATTTATTTTACTGGCCCCTAGCTCCACAGAAGTGGGTGTTCCTATAGTATTGGCAAGGTCCTCATTAACCCAAGTGGACCATCCTAGGAAAAATATCACAGAGGATTTTTGGTCTCTACAAATGAATTTATCACTTAATTTCATGATTCAAAATGTCTCACAGCATGAAAATTTCTTTTTTTCTCTGGGTTTATTGAGATGTAATTGGTGTATAACATTACATAATTGACGTTTAAATTTAAGGTGTACAAGGTGTTGATTTGATATACTTACATATTGCAAAATGATTAACACCATAGCATTAGCTAACACTTCCACTAGCACAAAAGTTTCTTATATTGAGGCTAACGCTGAAATAGCATGATTTAGTTCTTGTTACTGTTTTCTTTCTCTGAATTATCTCACCAGGTGTTGGTTCTACACACAGAAAACCAAGAAGATGTGGGGTTTCTTATTATAACTGAAGCCTTAAATGCTACCTTCTCCTTCAGTGTTAGATTAGGGGAAAGTTTTTAATCCTGTTTCCTAGGGAAAGTGGCCAGCATCTTCTAGTCTATGGGACTTTCCTTAGGGACTAATATTCCTGTCACCAACTTTGAAAAATTTGAAAAAATCCACAATTTGGGGAAAAACTGCTTCATTTTACTTTAGGCTAGTTTAAGATTATTTTTTATAATGAGAAAAGCCAGTGTCAGCAGGATAACACTGAAATGAAATAGTCTCATATACTGCTGGTGACAATATGAATTAGAAGACTTTCTGGAGAGTAATTTAATAACTCGTGCCAAGTGCCTCAAAAATGTTTTGACTGTTTGGCCCAGCAATTTTATTTACAGGAAAATTGAGCTTTCTAGGGAAAGATCAATGAACAAGTATGTTTAAAATACATTATTTATAGCTGGGGAATTTTTTAAAAAAGAAATGTTCAAAAATACAGCATTAGTTAAATTTTGTCCTGTCATCAGATGGACTATTATACAGCTAACAAAAATGTTTATGAAAAGTGTTGAAAAGTATGGGCTTCCCTGGTGGCGCAGTGGTTGAGAGTTTGCCTGCCGATGCAGGGGACATGGGTTCGTGCCCCAGTCCGGGAGGATCCCACGTGCCGCGGAGCGGCTGGGCCTGTGAGCCATGGCCGCTGAGCCTGCGCATCCGGAGCTTGTGCTCCACAGCGGGAGAGGCCAACAACAGTGAGAGGCCCACGTACCGCAAAAAAAAAAAAAAAAAAGTGTTGAAAAGTATGAAAACCTCTGCTTATAAAATATCAAGCTAAGAAAAGATATAAATTATATTCAGAGAATGGCTTGTGTTGTGGAAAATGATACACACAGGAATAAAGAATGGCTAGCAATAGATGACACTGGATGGTTAGTTTTTAATTTCCTTTTCTAAGTTATTATGTATCTTCCAAATCTTCAATAAGCCTGCATACGCTTTGTTATCTGAAAAAGTCCATATAAAAAAGAGCAAAAAAATGTGTCACCCAAACGTAACTTTTATGTTTATCAATATATTACCTTAAATAGTCAAATAGTGCTAAAAATCTTATAACATAAAATAGTCACCTGCCCCTCTCCTCACCTTCCTCCTGCATCCTGTAAAGAAGTAACCACTTTAAAATTTCTAGCTTCTTTTTATGGCATTTAATCCATATATCTACAGAGATTCCTTGTTTCATCACATTTATACATTGAATTTTTATTACAGTAGATGAAGATTTTAGGATGGTCAACTATCCCCATTAACCATTCCCTTTCTTCCCTGTGCATATATACCAAAATTTTCAGTTGAATACTTTCTATTCCTATAACTGTGGAAATACTCTTTCTTGCTTTGCCAGGCAGGGTATTATAGTGTATCTTATATTACAGTTTTATACTGTATTATAGTATATAGTGTATATGTTCTGTTTCTTGTATGACTTATGATTTTTCTTGAAATTAATTATTGTCTTATTTTTTTATTTGCTTAATTTTCTTTGGCCTAATGGCTGTGTTTTTCAACACCCTCCAACTACTCAGTAAGCCACCTCTAAATACAGCTCTCCCCATGACAAATGTTTTTAGATCATCTCTTTGCTCATCCTGCCTGACACCTACCTGAGACCTACATCCTACCTGAAGATGAGACATCCTACCTGAAAGCCTCTGTTTTCCAGCTCACCCTGGACTGGTTCCTCTGTAGTCCTCTTGTGCATCCCGGCAGTTTCTATGCTGTCATAATGGATATTCATGCTTTTATATTAGATACCATATTTCTAGGATCTGATATCCTCCCATATCTTTTCTTCATTTTGTCAAGGTACATCCACCAGGGAAAGGCTTAATGAAAGGTAAAAATGTGATACATTACATGTGTAAATATACTCATTCTATCTTCACGCATAATTGATACTTTTGCTGGGTATAGAATTCTATGCTGAAAACCATATTCAATCAGTTGCTGTTGAGAAGGCCCATGGCTTCATTTACTTGATTCTTTGTAGGTAATCTGCTTTTCCTCTTTGGAAATTCTTTGGGTCTTCTCTGTACGTTCTTGAATTTTATAATTATGTATCTTGGCATGGGTCTAATTTTGTTTATTGGGCAAGTACTGAACAGGCTCTTTTAGTCTAAAAGCAAGTGTCCTTTAGTTCTTAGATACTTTCTTGTATTTAAAAAAATAATTTCCTCTCCACCATCTTATTTGGTCTCTCTTCTTTAAATTATTCTTATTTGTATATTAAAGCCCCAGAAGTGATTTTCTAATTTTCTTACTTTTCACATTCATTTTTCCTCTTTCTTCTTTTTAGTTCTACTTTTGATCATTTTACCAACTTTTAAATTTTGACCAATTAATCACATGTGTAATTTCTAAGAGCTCTTTCCTTCTGTGATTATTCTTTTCTAAAGTTTGTTGCTTTTATCTCATGGATGTAATATTTTCTCTTTAAGGATATTAATTATGGTTCTTTGGGAGTTTTCATCTGTTTCTAGCATTGTCTCTGTTTCCTTCAAATTTCCTTTTGTTTCTTTGCTTTTGATCCACCCCCCCCCTTTTTTTTTCCCATGGTAAAGTGTTGTTATCCATTTATATCTAAGAGTGAGTTTCCTAAAACCTCATTGAATGTTCTGTGGATATGGGTAAGGCCTTGCCTCTGGAGTAGTTTACTTTCTCCAGAGAAGAGTCCTTCAGTCTTTTGCCTGCATGTATGAGCCTAACTGATAGCATTCTGTAACTGGGTGGGAAAGAACGTTGGAGAGGGTTTTCTCTATTCAGTGGTTTTCACTTAATCTTCCTTCCTGCGTTCTATCTGAACCAAGTCCAGAGTTCTCTTGTTCAAATTTTTCAGAGAATATATTTCTAGTACTCTAGAGGTAGGGGATTGATCACTTGACTATGAAGTGACATAAGCTTGGAGATTCTAATTGTTTCTTAAACAGACTAAACAATCCCTGTTTTCAGGTTCCCCTCCACCCTATCTTCTGAAGTACATGATACTTACTGAGTCTTTCCGGGGTTCTGTGGTAGTTTCTCTCTGCAAGTAATTAAATTGACCTTTCCATTCCTCAAAGTAATTTATTTTACTTACCCATTGCTTTCCCTCTGTCTATATATTTTACTTCAAGTGTCAATGAAAATGAAGTTTGTTTGTTTGCTTATTTAATTTTTCTCCTTGGTATTTGGAAGTGATTTTCAAGCAGGAAGAGAAGTGAAAACATCTTAATTTCACTTTTAAATGTAAGAAAATGTATCCTCAAAACGGACACCAAGTTAGCCTCTTTCCTCATGCCTCCTGCATCTTCATGGGGGCAGTAGAAGACCAGCTAGTGCAGGGTTGAAAGGAAAGAACAGGGGCAAGCTCTCTGCTGACATGTTCCTAAACATAATGAGAATATGCATCCAGAGTTGGACAAAACCTGTTTTTCTTTCTCTCTCTCATTTTTTGATGCTCAAATTCAAAGGAACTTATATCCCAGGTTTGCATGTACCTTGAAATATATAACTGACTCTGTTTAGGATGATTCTTGTAAATAAAGTGAATAGGGCAAGCAAAGTGGTTTTTGTAGATGAATTAACATTTTTAGATGCCCATGAGAACTTGCTTTAAGAGTAGTAAATCCTTGCACAGCATGTAGATGGAATTTTTAAAGGAAAGATTTTCTTTAAAATATGCTACATTCATGCAGGTACAGAAGAAAGACCCAGTAGCCATTCTTTCTTAACAAAATTCCAAGCTGGGATTTCTCTTTGGTTCTAAAGCAAAGACTGTTCATTAATAGGATGTGCATTTGTCCCACATGGGAGATTTCCCTCAGGCAGACACTTCCCAGTGACTGTCCTGCGTGGATGCTGTAGTCAAGTGTGTCCCATATGAATTTCTCATATGAATATTACTAGCAGTCTAATATCTGTGTTGGGGGTTGAGAGTCTTTATTTATTTATTTATTTTTGTGGTACCCGGGCCTCTCCCTGTTGTGGCCTCTCCCGTTGCGGAGCACAGGCTCCGGACGCACAGGCTCAGCGGCCATGGCTCACGGGCCCAGCCGCTCCGCGGCATGTGGGATCTTCCTGGACCGGGGCATGAACCCATGTCCCCTGCATCGGCAGACAGACTCTCAACCACTGCACCACCAGGGAAGCCCAAGAGTATTTATTTTGAATAATCTTGATACAGTTTGTAATAGGAGACCAGTAGAACATAGTACAGCTCCTAAGCACTTTCATGTTTATCTGGAACTCAAAATATGGATGTTAAAACAAATCTCACTGTCTTAATTTACTTCTTATTTCTATACATGTGATTCTCAGATCATGTCTATTTGCGTCTTTCTATCTTGAAAGACCATCTAGGTATTTTGAAAACTCTGAGTTAAGAGAAAGGGTTAGGGTCTTAAATATCTCTAAATAAAATATTTCCATTAACGCCTGTAAACAAAATCCCACATTCCAGCAGCAAATATAAAAAGGATGGAGGCAGGAAAGAATGGAGAAAGGGAGAAGAGAAATCCCTTTCTTGGGAAACAAATTGTTTTGTGCCTGGGGGCAGAGACTGAGGAGGAATGGATATTTGGCTGATTCCTACCCTGGGGCAAGCACTCCTCTCTTCACTGTATAACATTAAATCACTACATCCACACAGGAGTTCTGCAAAGCAGGTATCTGCATCCCCAAATTGTAGGTGAACAGACTGAGGCTAGATATTTTATGTAAACTACCTATAGTAATTCAAGTAGTAAACAAACCTTCTATGTAAGTAGTAACGACAAACAAATAAAACAACAAGAGCAACAACAGCAACAATACCAGTCAAGTTTCCCTAAGACTAATCATGAGAGCTCGGAGGAGCAACTTGGATAATTTAAACCATATTATTCAACAAACACCATAACTGCTTAGTGCTAATGCTACGTTTATACACTCCCTAGTGCATAGGAAAATGGAGAGGTTGATGACATTGAGGTTGACAACGAATGTTTTCTTGACTAAATGTTCACTTTATCACTGAGCATAACTTAAACAACTTTTCAAACCCATGTGGAGTTTGTTATATGTTTACAGCCCTACAGCATTAGGATCTCGCTGTCATGGAAGACACTTGAACCCTGAACAAATTTAATTATCTATGAATTCCTGTTACAGAAAGGGGAGAAAAAAATTATTGGGTCATAGTCAGGACATCTGGATTCAACCTTGACTCTTACATTTAATAGCTACATGATTATTATAAAAAATAAACAAGACTGTTGGGTCTTGATTTCTTATCTGTATGATGAAGACATTGTAATATGAGATCTGTTATAATTCCTATACTGTTAGAGTACATCCTTCCTGCTGGACAACTTTCCATCAGAAAGAATTCATGGATGATAAGTTTGTCCTTAACTTTCTGAAGATGTATTTATTTTGCCCTCACTCTTAAATGATAGTTTGGGTGGGTATAACATTCTATATTCAAAAGTATTTTTCTTTACAACTTTGAAGACACTGATTTTACTGTCTCTCTCCACCCAGCATTCCTGATAAGTCTCATTTCAATTTTATTTAACCAACAATTGTGTAGAATATACTATGTGCCAGACCTTGTTCTATGTGCTTTCTAAATATTAACTCATTTACTCCCTTAGCCACCTTAGGAGGTAGGTATTATTATTATCCAATTTTACAGATAAGGAAAATGAAGGACTAAGCATAAAGAGCTTGTCTGAAGTCCCACTGTTTGCAAATGGTAGAACTAGGATTCAAATCCATGCATTTCATCTCTTAACTAGCATGCTTTTATGGCTCTTTTTATTTGTTTATTTTTTTGGCTGTGTTGGGTCTTTGTTGCTGCATGTGAGCTTTCTCTAGTTGCAGAGAGTGAGGGCTACTCTTCATTGTGGTGAGCAGGCTTTTCATTGTGGTGGCTTCTCTTGTAGCATGAGCTCTCCATGCGCAGGCTCAGTAGTTGTGGCACACGGGCTTAGTTGCTCCGCGGCATGTGGGATCTTCCCGGATCAGGGCTCGAAGCTGTGTCCCCTGCATTGGCAGGCGGATTCTTAACCACTGAGCCACCAGAGAAGTCCCTTGTTGGCTCTTTTATTCCTGTTTCTTTGTACAACATCTGTTTTATTTTTTGTAAAAGCTTTTAGGATCTTCTCTTTTTCCTTGGTGTTCTGAAATTTCACCATGATATGAATAGGTGTGTATGTACATGTGTGCATGTGTGTTTAATCTTTATTCTACTTGCTAAGCCCTTTTAATCAGATGGGCTTAATAATTTTTTTTAATTTAATTTTTGGAAATTTTATCTATGCATTCATGTATCTACTCCCTTACATTCTCTTTATTTTCTTTTTTGGAACTTCTTTGAAACAGATGATGAAACTTCTGGCTCTTTTGACCCTGTCCCTTCATTTTGTTTTCATACTCTTACATCTTCATTTCTGCTGCATTCTGGTAAGATTCCTCCACTTAAACTTCCAGCTCATTAATCATTCTTCGGCCAAGTGCATTTTGCTTTGTAGACCGTCTATTGAATTTCTTCAACAATCTAATTTTTTTTTTTTTCGGTACGTGGGCCTCTCACTGTTGTGGCCTCTCCTGTTGCGGAGCACAGGCTCCGGACGCACAGGCTCAGTGGCCATGGCCCACGGGCCTAGCCGCTCCGTGGCATGTGGGATCTTCCCAGACTGGGTCACGAACCCGTGTCCCCTGCATCGGCAGGCAGACTCTCAACCACTGCACCACCAGGGAAGCCCTCAACAATTTAATTTTTAGTATCTAGTATCTTGAATTGATTATTTCACATGCATACATAAGTGTGTATATACATATATACATCCACAAGCACTATATTTTCCACATGTTTCTGAGGAAATTAATTGAAGTGAATCTACTGTCCTGCTCTACTAATTCTATTAATTATTCTTTCTTAGGTAACATTTCCTCCATTTGTTGAGGTCACTGGCACTTGTGGTGTTGGGTTTCATCAAATATTTAGTGATTTTTGTTTGAGAACACATTTTTATAGTGAAATAACATGTTAGTAGAATATCTTCTAATAGCCATGCTGGAAAAAGTAAGATTCCCTTGGTACATTAGAAACCGTGAAAGATTTCTTGAAAGATGCATGTCCCATGAGAACATATTGAAAGCAAACCATGCTCCAAAAATATGTACAGAAGAGACAACTGCAAAAAATAGGCGTGACAGGCACTAGGAAGGCTCCTCATGCAGTGGGAATAAGAGGGATGCCAGGGAAAATAATAGGAAAGTGAATTTCCCACTGGGGTCTTGGTCCTCCCTGGGATCTTAGGATGATATTTTAATGATAACATCTCTGGTATCTTGTCCTTGGACCCTGACTTAGTTCTTTGATTTTTAAATTTAATTTTATTATTATTATTTTTTGGCTGCATTGGATCTTTGTCACTGACCCTGGGCTTTCTCTAGTTGTGGCGAGTGGGGACTACCCTTCATTGTGGTGCACGGGCTTCTCATTGTGGTGGCTTGTCTTGTTGCAGAACATGGGCTCTCGGTGCATGGCCTTCAGTAGTTGTGGCTCATGGGCTCTAGAGCACAGGCTCAGTAGTTGTGGTGCACAGGCTTAGTTGCTCCACGGCATGTGGGATCTTCCTGGACCAGGGCTGGAACCCACGTCCCCTACATTGGCAGGCGGATTCTTAACCACTGTGCCACTAGGGAAGTCGCCTGACTTAGGTCTTAATAACGTTTATTGCTTCTTCTCTCCCAAGTTTCTCTTTCAAATTTCTCTTGCCCTTTTTGGTGATTGCCCCACACCCCTCTGCCCACATCCTCAATGATGTTCATTTCACTATGTGATAATTTTTTGGGCAGCTGCCGTATAACCAGAGCAAAGATGCACAAGTGTTTGACAGGGAGGAGAGAGAACTGGACTGAGAGCCACAAGACCTAGTTCTTAGTCTCAGAATTGAATTGAATTTTTGTTAGGCTTTGAGTTTCTGATTTTTTTAAAAAAATAACTTTATTTATTTATTTATTTTTGGCTGCAATGGGTCTTCGTTGCTCTGCCTGGGCTTTCTCTATTTGCGGTGAGCGGGGGCTACTCTTTGTTGCGGTGCACGGGCTTCTCATTGTGGTGACTTCTCTTGTTGCAGAGCATGGGCTCTAGGCATGTGGGCTTCAGTAGTTGTGGCTTGCGGGCTCTAGAGCTCAGGCTCAGTAGTTGTGGCGCATGGGCTTAGTTGCTCTGCGGCATGTGGGATCTTCCTGGGCCAGGGCTCGAACACGTGTCCCCTGCATTGGCAGGCAGATTCTTAACTACTGCGCCACCAGGGAAGCCTGATTTTTTTAAATTGACTGTAGTAAATATACTTGGAGGATGAAGATTTATATAAGTTTTATGTTCAGAAATTTTTAAAACTGTAATGTCAAAGTTCCCTACTTTGTTCCAGCAATGTGAGACTTAAAATATATGTTTTGCTCAAATGGACCATTAATATCTTTAATCCAACATATATAATGAGATAAATGTAAGCATAACATTAGAAAAAAAAATGAGCTGTGCATTAAAATTAATTACAGCTTCTTCAGAAACATGTCAGTTAAACTGTCAAATTATCATTAAGGATTAATCATATGAGCTAAAAATTGCTAAAGAAAATTTAGGCATTACAAGTAAAATTATGAAGATAATGAAATAATAGTCTTTAAAGGGAAAAGTCACTCCAGCTCCAGATTCTGAATTTACAAATGGAACAGATTCAGGTCAAGTCCTCTGAAGGGAAGAATGAATGGCATGATGAGCTTGGGGGAGAATCTGGTGGAGGGGAGAATGCAGAGTGCAGAAGCCCTTTACAAAACACTCTGCCTCTGATTCAGTGGAGTTTATTTCTGCTTCACTTTCCAACTTCACACCCATAAAGGAAAGAAGCTTCTGTGGGTTGTATATAAAGAGCACTGGACACAGATTCAGGAGCTGGGATTCCAGTTCTTATTCCTCCATGTGGTTGCAGAGGGAGCCTGGATGCATCCTAACATCTTGGGACTTATGCTGCCTTAAGCACAGAATGAGAATACAGGGCCATGTGACTTTCCTTCTAGGCTTGAAAAGCTGGGAATAACCAAATGGGAACATACTTAAACATTTTAGACAACTTATGAGATCTAATCTTTCCTTTTAGTTTAAGTGAAATTACAAATGAAAGAAGTCAGGCAGTGTCCCAGATTTCAGAAAAACAAAATTATTTCAACTCTCCTTCCCCAGCTCTGTCAATGTGCTGTGTCTATTTCAAATCCCAGGTCATTTTTGGCAACCCCTAGGAGAGAGGATTAAACACGTTCCCCTAATCTAACGCTGACAGAGAAGGTAGAAGTTAAGCCTTCAATTGTAATAAGAAACTCCATCCAAAGTTGACTGTATGTAGAGTGGTATGCTGTATAAAAGATGATGGTGGGGCTTCCCTGGTGGCACAGTGGTTGAGAATCTGCCTGCCAATGCAGGGGACACGGGTTTGAGCCCTGGTCTGCGAAGATCCCACATGCCGCGGAGCAACTAGGCCAGTGAGCCACAAAGACTGAGCCTGAGCATCTGGAGCCTGTGCTCCGCAACGGGAGAGGCCAGGACAGTGAAAGGCCCGCGCACTACGATGAAGAGTGGCCCCCGTTCGCCGCAACTAGAGAAAGCCCTCGCACAGAAACGAAGACCCAACACAACAAAAATAAATAAATAAAAAGCAGGTTCTTTAAAAAAATAAAATAAATAAGAATAAAAGGTGACGGTGACTATACTTTGGGTGATAATGATGACTGTTCTTTCTTTCCCATGTTTTCAGACCTCTCTCATGCCTCCACACCTGTCATTCTTCTCTGTCTTCCCCGAGACACATCTTTCCACCTCACCTCACCTTCATTTAAATCTACCTCCCTTTCTGACAGATCCCAAATTTCCAACAAACACATTTTGCCAGGATCAAAGGCAAACACATTTCCATAGCAGTCGAACCCTGCTCAGTGAACTTCACAGTGCATCCAAGTTGTTTAGCTGGAGTGGAATTCCATAATGAGCATGGTGCTGGAGATCTCACTCTCATTGTGCAAACGCTAGAGCAGACAGGGAGCTGACAGGTGTATAACTCTCATTGAAATGGCACGTTTTTCAAGGCTGCTCTGAAGCTAATAGAAGGAATGAAGAAACAGTACAAACGTGCTGCCTTTGCACAGTTGGCCTCAAAACATTAGATATTATTATTTAGTTGGGTTAGCGAGGAGAGAGATAGAGAACATGCAAGCGAGCAAGAGAGAGAGATCTCTAATGGAAGGGATTTAAATATTCTATGTGTTAATAAATAAGGGGGATTACAGGGTCCTCAAACTCTGCCATGAAGACTGTAGCTATAACTTAGCTTCCTACTTTCCTTTCCTCCCTTCCATGTGAAATGCAATAAGCACACAATTGGGCTCTTTTTGTTTTTTTTCTCCTGGGTTTGGCTGCAAATGGCTAACAACATATAAAAAGAGATTCAACTTTAATGACTATTTCACTAACCAGGTTGGCATAGCTTTTTAAAAGTGCTACCCAGTGTGCATGAGGTACAAGAAAGTAGGCATTTTTCATGCAGTGCTAGTGGAATTCCAGATTGTTATAACATTTTTGAAGGGCGATTTTGCAGTTTGTGTCAAAAACCTTATAGGTACTCACACACTTTGAGTCAGCAATTGTACTTAAAAGTACAAATATGCACAAAGATTTAACTTTAAGAATGCTTATCACAGTATTGTTTATAGAATTTAAGCACTTGAAAACAAAGTGTATGTTCAGCATAAGGGGAATAATTGAATGAATATATATCATACACAAGAGGAAATGCTTTGCTACCATTAAAACAATGTGAGGACAAGGAGTTCTTGTTGACACTGGTAGTATGCCTGATACATGTTTAAGTTTTAAACACAGCATATGATGCCATTTTGTAAAAAATTGAAAAGGAGTGCATTAAAAACATTGGAAGGATAATACATCAAAATATTAAGTGGTCATATCTGATGATAGGCTTATAAGAGGCATTTACTGTTTTCTTTTTTATATTTTTATTTTTGAAATGTTTAAAATAAAATGAATTAATTCAGTAATAAAATAAACTGTTTTATAAAAGAAAGATTGAGCTGGGCAGAAATATAAGATAAATCAGAGAGGACGGAGATGAAGGAATACAGTTAAGAAGATGTTACAAAAGCACATCATGCTGATGGCTTGGGCTAGTCTGAGAGTAGGAAGGAGGGGCGATGTTAGAGACATTTTTTAAAGGTAGAATCAACTATATTTCATGACAACAATGAAAGAGTGATAGGAATGATGACTTTATGAGATGTGTGTGTGTTTATATGTGTGCTTACTATTGTGAGAAACAACAGTTTATTGTATCGATTTGAGGTGGTAGAGAACATCTAAGGAGATGTCCTACAGATAGTGGAAGAAATGAGACTGTGTTAGGTGTAATGTCAAGGGAGGAGGATTTATTTTATCAGCACACAGCTGGAATGGTAAGAGTTAACAAAGGAAAAGACTGTAGTCATTAAAGACCCGTGTATAGGGAGATTAGTGAACATGGAGATGAAGAAAAGCCAGTAAGAGAAATAGATGACTGCCTAAAGAAATAGAAAGAAAACAACCTAAATGCAGCATAGGGGAGGGGACTGTAAGGAAAATGAGGTGGAAAACAGAATACTTTATTTCAGAAAGATCAAGGAAAACAATGACAGAGAAAGGGCCACTGAATTTGAGAAAGTATTCTTATTAGAGCCATTAGAAGAGAAATAATCCATCTCTGGAGATTGATGGAAAGAAGATATCAAATTGTAGAGAATCATTCATTCAAAAACTGTGCCAGTGAAAGGAAAGAGAGAAAGAGGGAGGTCTTTAGAAAGGTGAGCAGAGCCAAATAAAGCAGAGTTCTCCAAGATAGAGGAGAGCTGTGTGTCTTTGAAGGAAAGAACTTGCAAAGAGAGCTGGAAGTAATGAGTGAGGATGATTTGAGAACAAGTTTTCTGAAGAGGAGGGAATATTCGGGCTGCAGAGTACAGATTTCACAATTCATATGATAGTAAAGAGACCATCTCTTTCTATTAGAAATCAAGGAAAGATAAGAGAATGAATGTGGACAACCACAAATGTTGAGGGGTGAAAACATTGGGTGAATAAGTACAACTTGTATAGCCTCAAAGTAGGATTTGGGATCCTTTATTCACCTGTAGTGAAGTCCTGAAATGTGGGCCCAGGAAAGCAAAGGGGGCTTAGAGTGTTAGTTTTAAGTAGGGGAAAATGAAGAGATGAATAAAATTTTTGCCAAGCATCACACTTGAGGAGAGAGTGGCTGGTGTCGTTTGATTTCATTGTCATCTTCTGCAGGTCTAAGTCAACTTAATATGTCTGTACCCAACAGTATCACGCAGAGAAGGAGGAGGGAAGAGTGCTGTGAATCATGGTTTGTGAGGGAAGAAATATGGGAATCTGGGGTGGCTGAGGGCTGCCCCAAGAGTGAAGACTAAGCATTGCCAGAAGGGGGCTCATGAAGTTGGTGAAATCAGATGAGATGGTAAGTCAAATGAGTGGAGATCAGGGAGGGGCATAGGAGGGAAGAGATGGTGAGAAAGGCTTCGTGGAAATGGGGAAGTAGGAAAGGTGAAAAAGCTGTGGTCAAAGATAGCACGAATTTAATAACTGGAAGATGGAGCAGTGGAAAAGGATGCAATAATATTGGTGGGACACATGGGAGCACAGAGAGGCAGAGAGGCTGATTTGAGCAGAAGGTGGGTGTAAAACTGGGAGATAAGTGAATTGAAAATTCATGGAGGTGAATGTAAAAGTGGATATGAATGCTAATATCAGGGGTCTACCTCATGAGGACACAAACTCATCATAGGACTAGAAGTAGTGTAGCTAAATGATATATGAGCATGGGCTTTCCCACCTCCATAACATCCAGGTTATATGACCAGGTGGATGGAAAAACACCTCTCTAAACCTCAATTCCATCATCTGCAAAATAAAACTACTGATCTCATTCTTATCTTGTGAGGACTGAATGAAATAATATAAGTGAAGTATCTGATATAAATGTCAGCTATGCTGATGGTGATGATGATGATGACAGTGGTATTGAAAGTCTTTTGAGTCCCAGATATTGACACCTTTGAAGACACTTGGTAGAGTGTCCAAGTCATTTAGGAGTTCCTAGGATATGGGGCTGATTATCTTATTCCTCAGCCACTTAAAAAGGTGGCCTTAGCACAGGTAGGAATGTTTATTGTTGTGAATGGCATGGAGGAGGAGCTGTCCGTTGTCCTTAGATAATCTTTGCCTGAACTCTAACCACTCTCTAATTATTCTCTGGCCCATTCCCCACTGCTCTCCTCAACACAATTAAACTTAATCTGGCTGCAGATTTCTAGTTTCTGCCCCCATTATGTCTACAAAATGTCACTTGTCTGACTTTCTCTATGGATTTAATCTCCAAACTATTGTATTTGTTCTGGCCTTAATCCTTGAGAAATTTTGATTGCAGCCATATTTTCTTTTTTCGTTTTTAAAAATAAATACTGCAATAATTAATGATAATAATAGTAGTCCTGAGTGTTTTAGAAGTTTTTATGTCCACTTTTCTCTATTTGAGAAGAGCAAGGAGGTATATAAAATACTATAGGCCTTTTATTTCATTACAATAGTTGAGAGAAATGATACAGTAATTATTAGGAATAATAAGTTTGAAAATTGCTGATAATTATAAATAGAAAAGGTGTTGTACCAGTGTATTCTTAAATTAGGCTCTTATTTTTAGTATGACTTTTAAATTTAGTCACTTAAGTAAGATCACCCATGTTTTGTCAGATTTTATGAAAATTACCTGGAAAAGCAGTTCAGGTAAGAAATAGAAATTCTGTGCCATTCACATATAAATTTAAGCATTTTAATTCTAATAATTATTACTGCCTGACAGTAATAGAGGATGTAGATCACACCTCAAAAACATGAGTATTTTCAGGGGTTAAAGTGTAAAGATGATAAATAAAATACTTATAGTTTTTTCTCATTCATGGACATGATTCTGTCTCCTATATGCATATAATATATAATTAGCCATGGACTATATATGCATGTGTTGAGGGAGGTTAATCATAGATCAGGCTTGGCATTAGGTTTGAGGTTATAAGAAAAAAGAAAGAGTATTTGAAGCTATTGAGAGTTGGCATGGCTGGACAGGAAGTAAAGATCAAAGCTGCTCAGCATTAAGATCAGGTTGATTTATTAGACAGGAAAACAAGGAAGGCTGGACTTTCTCTCCACTCCCCCCTTTTTACTCCCCAGACTATTAGATAAATTATTTGCATAATTAAATAGCTAAGATCAGCTAATACCCACAGAAATGAATAAAAATGTAAACATGAATGGCTTATGCCTTTCTATTCACTTTGATCCACAAATCTCCTTATCAGTTTCCTTAATTAATATCTTCTTTTGATTGGAGACATCAACACAGAAAAGTATTTGAGTCTTGTTTCTTGAAGTGAAATGAAACACCTTAAGATATGTGGAAATATAAATACAATTTGTGAATTTATTACCTCACTTTGATGGAGCAGGCTCTATACTCTCAAGGGCATTATTAACAAATGAGGACTTAAATGTGCCCACGAGTCTAAAAGTTCATGATTCAAGTACAAGAGAATGTTAGAAAGTCATTACTATGACAAAGCATTTATGAAAATTGCCAACTAATTTCTTATGAATTTTAAATACTTTTGGATTCAAATAAAAGAGAAGTTTGGAGCCATCACTAAAACAAGAGGATCATTGATAGACGAAAATATAACCACTTAAATCCTTTTGGTTCAAAGGCAATGCAAGTTTGCTATCTCCCTCTGAATTTGTGTGAAATTACTGGAACCGAAAGAAAGTTATTAAAGAAACGAAAACATCTAACTTATTCTTTAATGTTTCTATTCTGTCAGTCCATTTGGGGTGTGTTTTGATTCTCTCTGGAACCTATACAAATGGAAATGTATGTGCGCACCAATGTGCTTTTCGGTGATTTGTAGTCTTTCATTTTTTGAATTCCCATTACTGCACCACCCAAACATCTGTTCTTACCCTTATCATGTCTGCTGCCTGTATTTGGCTAACCCCTAACCGCTAACCATTTTCAACTCAAGTGCCTCTGCTTGGTACTAAGCAACTAGCTGAGAATATTCTTCCCTCCCGATCAACACAACCATAGCACGAAATGAAGACATGGAATGAGGTAGAAAGAGAGGAAAAGAAGGGGAGGGGGCACTATTTCTATTTTAAAAATCCTCTGACTTCTTATGTGTTCTGGAAGGACTATTAATATTTCTTCCTAACTCCTCCTGCACTGCTAGGCTTCCCTTCTCCCCCACCCTCACACCTCCCAATGCAGGCAAAGTCTTGAATCAGCAGATTCAGTAAAGAGCTATTGAGGGACACACTCTGATAGCATTACGGCCAAACATGGAACCATTTTCTGTGGCTAATCGCTGAGTTCTACCTGGTTATCTCTTGCCTTGCACATCACTTCCAAATGACATGCTCTCAGTCTGGGCAAAAATGAGAGTTTTTTTAAAGAACTGGGATTTCAATAATATGTGACGAAAGGATGAGATTACTTTCTGAGGTAGGGAAAGGCAGGGAGGAATGAGGGAGGGGGGAAGAGGGAGAAGGAGAGAAGTGGGGAAAGCCGAGAGAGAAAGAGGTAGAATTGTGTATCCCTTAGGGCACTTGATACATGCATCTCTCTAGTTCTTACAACAAATCTTTCTGTAACTTCAGGAAGTCAAATAGAACAAGTCATTTTAATTTGCTTTATTTGTCTTCTTTCCTTCTCCTGCTTCTCTCACTGGTGGCAACCGAATGTTGTAGATACTTCAAATACTCGAGTTATTTATAGGAATTACTGTAATTTGACTGCTACACAGTTAAGGATGAAACTAGTACTACTATGCATTCTCCAAAACACAGAGAGTGAAATAAGCAATAGAACACTTCAGGGAAATATATCCAACTGTGTTGGTCAATTGGGAAATTTTGAAACCAGCAGTTTGAGAAATAAAATTAGTAGCCAGCTCTCATCTCTGCTTATAGGAAGAGAAAAGCAGTCCTACAGTTCCCAACACCCTCCACTGTCCTGAATGCCTGCCACCTCATTCCAAAGGCTTCTAGAAGAAGAAATGGAGGCACATTTGATTGCTTCATATCTGTAATCAATTGGCATTGTTATGATGTGAATTTCTTTTCATTTTAATCAAGAAACATAAAGAGATGATGAATGAAAGAAACATCTTTTTGTGTATCCTTGTGAGATTTTTTTCAGAAATCAAACTGAAAAAGGCAGTCTGTGACCATAAAATTTTTTTCCACATATTTCCTGCAAAAGAAGATACATTTTCATTTGAATTTGACAGTGACATATATTTCTTTCAGTTAGGGATATAGTCTTATGGCCTGAGATGGGGTTTGCAGGGTCTAAACTGAGGCCCTTCCTAACAGCCTTCAGAGATGCAGTAAGGAAAATAAGGACAAGTAGTGAAAAGGATTCCTAAGGTTTCTCTAGAGTCTTCAATGGACTCATATCCTGGGAGAGGTATACAACAATAATAAAAAGGACCCAATAGAAGAATGAATTAGAAACAGGAGCAGAACCCTATCAAAAAGCATTACAGAGAACACGCTTCAGAATGGGTCTTACCCTTTAATCCCTAACATATTTTGAGCAATGTGCATTACTTAGGGTTGCTAGTGCAATGTTTACAAATGACAAAGAGAAGTAAAATCTATTGTTCCAAGTACGTATGTGCATACTAATTGAAAAATCACTCAAAGCAAGTATAAGAAAGTGTAAAGGTTTTACTTCACCAAATCCTTCACCTCCACCCCCGATATAATGTCTTTTCCTAGGAAAAAACTACAGTTAAGATTTCTATGAATAGTCTACCCTTGAACAACACTGATTTGAACTGCACGGGTCCACTTATATGCAGATTTTTTGCAATAGCAAATACTACAATACTGCATGATTTGTAGCTGGTTAAATTCACGAATGCAGAACCAGGGATACAGAAGGCCCACTATAAGTTATACACGGATTTTCCACTACATGGTGGTTGAGCCCCTAACCCCTGTGTTGTTCAAGGGTCAACTGTATATCTTTTCAAATTATTTTCTAAAAATTTGTTATATAGAGTCATATAGAATTTTTTTCTTTGTTTTTACATAGATGGATCAGAGTTGGCATGTTGTTATATAGCTTGCTTTTTAACTTAGCAATATATCCTGAAGAACTTTTCTCAACAGGAAAGAATGAGGTACATCTTATTCTTTTCAAAGTCAGCATGGTATTTCTTAATTTGAGTGTAGCTATTTATTTAAGACCTCTCTTAAAGATGCCTACGTAGGTCATTGTGAACTTTTGCTCATAAGAACAAACGTTTCAATATCCTTTTTAGAGATATTTATACTAACAAATGGCTTTACCACAATTTGTCCATTCATAGGAATTTTTCACCTTTTAATTTTGAAATAATTTCAAATATATAGAAGCGTGTTAAAAAGAGTACAAAGAGCTCCTACAAGTCTATCAAACCTGAACATTTTTCTGCATTCTCTCTTTCCATATATATTATGCACACACATTATTATTATGCTATTATTTTTTCTGAATCTTTTGAGAATGAGTTCCAATCATCACACATTTTCCTTCCCAAATTCTTCAGTGTGCATTTCCTAAGGACATGTGTATTCTCTTTCAGAGCTATAGTACAATTGCTAAATTAAGAAAATTTAATGTTGATATAATACTGTTATCTAAATCATACTACTCTGATTTAATTTACAGTTTCACCAATTGTCTTAATAATGCATTTTATGCCAATTTTCTTTTCTGGCCCAGAATCCAATTCAGGATCATGCATTGCATTTAGGTGTCATATTTCTCTCTTTCTCTCTCTTTTTGCTTTGTTCATCTTATTGAAGCATAATTAACATACAATAAACTGCAAATTTTCTGTATATAAAGTGTATAATTTGATGAGTTTTGACATATGAGTATACATCTAGCAAAGTCTCACAGCAATTAAAATAATGAACATGTTCATCACTTTCCAAAGTTTCTTTGTACCCTTTTGTAATCCTTCCTTATTCCCTTCCCTTCCTCCAGATACAACCCCAGGCAAAAACTGCTCTGCTTCCTGTTACTATAGATTAGCTTGCATTTTCCAGAATTTTACATAAATATAAAAATGCACTATGTACTTTTATTTTTTTGGGGGGTCTGGCTTTTTCACTTAGACTATTTTGAGATTCTCCATGTTGTTGCATATGTCGTAGTTCATTGCTTCTTAATACTGAGTAATATTCAACAACTTGTCCATCCACTCATTGAAGGATATTTGAACAGTTTCCAGTTTAGGGACATTGCAAATAAAGCTGCTATGGATGTTCATGTACAAGTCTTTGTGTGGATGTACACTCTCATTTCTCTTGGGTAAATGCCTAGGAGTAAAATGATGTGTCACATGGTTGGTTTGACTTCTTAAGACAGTGCCAAACTCTTCCCAAAAGGTTGTGCCAGTTTGCATTTCCTTCAGCAGTGCGTAAGAATTCCAGTAGCTCTAGATCATTGCCAACACTTGGTGTGATCAGTCTTTTTAATCTTTGACATTCTAACAGGTATGAAGTGGTATCTCATTCTGGTCTGACTCTTCATTTGCCTAATGATTAATGATCCTAAGCATCTTTTCATGTGCTTATTTGCCATTTTCTTAGATTAAGTGTCTGTTAAAATCTATAGCCTATGCTTTCTTTGGACATTTATGTTTCTTTTGTGTGAGTTGGTTGATTATTTTGAATAGGTTGATTATTTTTTATTGACTTGGAATTTTTTAATGTGTTCTCAACAGTAATCCTTGGTCTGCTACATGCATTTTATATATTGTTTTCTCCTCCACTACTTATATTTTACCTTTTTACATATAGAAAATTCTAATTTTTATGTGGTCAAATTTGTTTATTTTTCCTTTAGGCTTCTGGAATTTTCTTCATATGCATAAAAATCTTCTCAATCCCAGTAGTTAAAAAATATTCTTCTATATTTATTTCTTGTACTTTTCTAATTAAAAAAGATAGATCACTAATCCTTCACTAGTATATTTTTATATGAGATTTAAGGTCTTATTATTTTCCTAAAGGCAACATATTTTTTGTATTTCCAGTTATAGATAAATTTTGTGTTCTAGAACTTAAATACGGGATCTTAGAACATTCCCCTGATTTTTAGGAAATTATAAAAAATGGCAGATAAGTAGACGATTAGAACCATGCCTTAAAATGATGATATCAGAGTAACCTACATCCAAGGGAGTAGAAGTAGGAGAACAAGAACCTTGGCAAACTAACTTACAAGATGCACTGATTAGGATGTTTCTGGACTAACATTGGCTTAACTAAAAGGAGATTATCTTCGTCACATAACTAGAAGTCCAGAGATGGACAGTTACCACACATATTCAGCAGCTTAACCCTGCCGCCAAGGCCCAGACTTTTTGCCTATGTCTGTTCCTCCATCCTTAGTATCCTCACGACTAGTGCTTCATGCTTGTGAGACAACCACTGTGGCTGCAGGCATCACACCTGAGTTAAAGATAGGAAGAAGGGGAAAAGTGAACAATGCAGGTGGATATAGCTCTTCTATAAAAAAAATAAGAAGTCTCCAGGTGAATTTTCCTTGTGTCTCCTTGGCCAGAACTTGGCCACTTGTTTATTTCTAGATGCAAGGGAGGCTGGGGAAGTGAACATTTGGTGTCCTAGCATCATAGTGGGAGGCAGCAAGGAAGAACGTATGAAAAACTTTGGGATTGGTTACTGGGTTAGCCAACATGTGGAGCTTAGCACATATGACAAATGTGAAGAAACATGTCTGGTCACATTTAGAAGTATTTTATTTATTTATTTATTTTTACTTGAGGTATAATTAATATTGGAGAAGTATTTTAAGAAAGAAATTCTAGATGTGTCTTTCAATATTTAAAGGATTGGCATATGGAAAAGTCAATATTTTCTATTGCTGAGCAGGCCAATGCATGGACTTTTATAAGGAGGCAAATTTCAGCTGAATGTACAGCAGAGAAGGGGGTCTAGTTTTAACCTCATAAGCTAGTAAACTTCTGCATTTATTTAATTATTCTATATGCTTTCAATATTATTCATTCAACTCCATGAGGTTGGGACTGTTGTCTCTTTCATATAGATGAGAAAACCAAGGTTGGAGATAGGATTATCTTTCCCAAGGTCACACAGCTAGTGAGTGTCAGACTGCGACTTGAAACCCAGGCTACCTGGGTCCAGAGTTCCTGTTCTCACACAATCTACCATACTGACCTAGGGGAAGATTAGATCAGTTTACAACAGTGTGGTCCCTTCACAACACTTGTAAAGTTAGGTCCCTCTTCCTTAGGTGTTAGGTATATGTCTCACTAAGCCACACCTATTATTTATCATTCTTTAATAAATTACTTTCCTTACTCAGCTCAAGAGAGAAACCTTTACTCTCAGCTCTTGTTTTGTGGATATGTTAGTATACAACTCTGTGTAATTATTTCAGTGTATCATATATGCTTAATGTCAAAGTTCCCTCACCTACCTCTTTGTAATTTAGCAGTATAAAGTACTCATTTACTTCCTTTACTACCTCTTGATAGCCCCTTTTTAAACAATCATTGTCTCAATACTGTTTGATATCACTTCTCTGTGGAATCTATTATGACACAAATGAACTTATCTATGAAACAGAAACAGACTCACAGACATAGAGAACAGACTTGTGGTTGCGGAGAGAGAGGTGAGATGGGGAGAGGGATGGATTGGGAGTGTGGGGTTAGCAGATGCTAACTATTATATATATAATGGATAAACAACAGGATAAAGGTCCTATTGTATAACACAGGGAACTATATTCAGTATCCTGTAATAAACCATAATGGAAAAGAATATATATATATATATAACTGGATCACTTTGCTGTACAGCAGAAATTAACACAACATTGTTGATCAACTATATTTCAATAAAATAAATAAGAAAAACAATCACTGTCTGTTATTTAGGGAGCAAAACAAAACCATTTCAGAACCAAGATATTTAGTAGTTTCTTCACAGGTGGGAGAAAAAAGCAGACCCAGAATACGTGTAGTTTTGCGATACATACGCCATAGGTACTTCAGCGTGAGATAAGAGTGCTGAGTCCTTCAGAGTCCTGCTTCTTCCAGCCAGGGCTCTACAATTGGTCCCAGGTAACAGCATCAAAGAGACCACCTGCAAATCACTTCACTTATAAAACTTCTCCTGAAGAGATGCAATCAGGGGGATTACAGACTCCGGATTGATTTGCAGCTTCTACTTAAGGTTAGTGAAAGGTTGCAAATCCTGCACTTCCAACTGTCTGTTGAAATGATGTCTTTCAGTGGTTGCCTTTCCACTGCCCACAGGAGAACAGGGCAGCACAAAGACCACAGGAGGACAGTGCCCGGCATGAGGATCTGGGCCACAGCCAAGAAGGCGCTCAGTTCAAGGGTGGCAGCAGGCTGGGGTTCTGCGTGGCATCTGGAGGGAGGGATGGGGCTTCTCTAGTGTCAGAGGGCTAGAGAAGCTGGGTCACAGGACAGAGACAAGGCCATTCCCAGGAGACTGTGGTGCCAGATGGGGGCAGTCAGTCCCAGCACAGTAGTCCACACCTCAAGGGCTAGAATGGGCTTTTGAAAGAAGTGAGGTGCTCAAACCAACTTCAGTTTGGGAATACTTTAGCAAGAGTAGCTTCGTGTGAGATTTAGAGTATGGAAAGAAGGGCCTCCCAAATGACTACTGGGTTTATCCCTCCTCTCCTAGTTACCAAATCTCTTTGCATTTATTTTCATTTCCTCTTAGTGTTAACTTCTTGGGAATGAATCTTCTAAGTTTGTTATCTGCTGTGTGGCTGCATACATTTTTATTTGTTTCAAATTCTTTTTTTCTTCAAGCTTCCAAGGGGCCTCTTTATCCTAACATTTGGGAGAAGGGTGTCTCACAGGGACAAGGACCAGCCCTGCAGATGCAGCCACAGGTGGAGGTGAGCCAGGCAGCCTGCTTGTGTTTATTGCCCTCGTTTCCTAATCTGGAAAGGAAGTGAACAACAGCCTGCAGGCTGGTTTCAGGATGCAATGAAGTGCTGGCTATGAACGTGATTTGTAGACGCTGAGCACCATGCAACCATGCACCATGCTGCTTCTGCTGAAACAAACTGTGCCCTCAACAGCCCTGAGATTCATCCTGTAAAGACAGCTCTTCTCCCTGTGCATTGCCTCAGTGGGCAGGTGAATTAGAAGGAAGGATTTGGGTGCAAAGTTAGAAAGAGTGTTGTTTTAAATAGAATATTTCTTTAATTGGAGCTCTCCTCTGTTAGGAAAATTTGCCTTATGTATGCCTACAGGTATTGTCCATCTACCACTTTTCTGTCTATTTAAATACTCTAAAATACTTTTAGAATTTTTCTTCATTAGTATGTCTCTTTAATAATCAGAACTGTTTAGAGACTTGCTGTTTGCTCCCCCTCTCAACTCATTTACAGAAATGTTAAATTAAACCAGTAGGCCTGGAACCGATCCCTGACACACAGTGTTTTTATACTTCTCCTGCCTAAAATAGTCTCCCTGTACTCCCTTTCCCCCAATCATGATTCACTTAAAATATATTCTTGGTTAACCATTTTTAATGTATCTATAACTAGCATACACATCTGACGTCAAAAATGGCAATGCATTAATTTGTTCACCCATTCATAAGCCATATCCTCTTCCCTCCGAGTGGGTTTTCTTTTTTTTTTTAATGTATACAGTAAACCTCTATTTAATTATAGTCCTCCTGCCTCATCAGAAGAGAAATGGGTCTCAATATTTCTAGCACTGAGGCCATCTATAATGACACTAGGTACACACTATAACAAAAATTGCTCTATTCTTTCTTTGAGTATTTTACTCCCCAATTCTCCAAATTATCTACATTTGTTTTGGTACATTAGCTTATCATTCTGCTTCATGATCACTATTTGTAGCAGTCTTAATTCTTACCTGGATTCAGAGGGTATTTTAGAAGAGGAGATCTTTCTGGGTAGACAAAAGCTTTATCCAGGCTTTTGCTATCTGTTCTTCTTTCTGTCCAACTTTTGTGACATTATTTTAAAGAGATTCCATTGTTTCTCAAGATGTCTCCCTTGCTTTGATAGATTTAAGGAATATCTTCCCAGTCCTGCTGGAAACCTCTATAAGAGGCATCACATATTTTGTTTTTTTGGTTTATCTCATTTTGAAATTTCTCAAAACCTGCCATATTTTGTGAATTTACATGATTTCTTTTCCTGGCTCTTTTTCTGCTTTATGAAAACATCTCCCTTCTTGTTCTCCCAACACTTGTATTTCTGACTCTGTCAACTAACCACTGAGGATTATTATAACCTCTCGGATGTTTTCTTGCATTGCTAAGTTGCTTTGAAAATATTCCCTTGGTTTCTTTCTTGTTATTGAGTTTTAAAATTCTAACTTTCATTTTTGTCCTAGGACACTTTCTAGTATTAAACGGACATGTAGTCGATTTTCATTTGCCCACAAGTCTGTGGAATTCAATTGCATGGTGGTCACTGTTAATAAATTTGTATCACCTCACAGACCAAGTTCCATTCACGGTCAGAGCCCAGTCTGGTATATTTCCCTGCTGCACAGCCTCCTTCTCTACCTTTGCTGGGAAGCAGTAATTTATCTAAAAATCTCCCTTCTAACCCTTGTCCCAGTGAGGCATTTTGCCAATCTATGATGGAGTAATTAAAATCTCCCATTATTACTACCTAGCCTAATTTCGCAGCTTCCACAATCTCAATTAACATTTCTATCTTGGTTTCGTGGTCAGGTGGACTGTAACACATCCCTATTATGACTTTTTAATTATGTGAGAATGGAATTTCTACCCACAGAGATTCTACAGAAGTCCCTTTTTCTGATAAGATTTTTATCCTACGGCTTTGTAGAACTATCCTTCACACAGCACTATTACAAAAATGTATTTATTTATATCTGTCCTCCTTGCAAGATGTATTTGAAGCAGCTCACAAAAATACACAAAAAGATTAAAAAAAAACACTAGTCAGTGAGAAAATAGGGGCAAGGTAAAATAAGAGTAGAAAATAAGAGGTAGCCACATGAGCTAATGCAGCATACATGTTGGGTAGTTGTTAGAGAATGCCTCAGAGTGTTCTCATGGCCAGCGCGAAGAAGGAAATGGGATAAATTGCATGGTTTAGTATTTTTAAGGTAGAAATAAACCAGTTGCTTAGGAAAGTCATAAAAATTACTTCTTCAGAGATTAAAACTTTCTCCTTTTGGTCCTGACAACATCCTCATTAACATTCTTATAGTAATGTGTTTTACCGTTTAGCTTCCTAGTGTGTTTCCCGATGTAGGATGACTACAGAAATGGCAATGAAGAGTTTGGTAAGAATAGTACTGCTCATGACTCCAGTGAGTTTCTAGTAAATATTAAGCACTTATGGGCTCACAAGTATCCTCGCTGACAAATGACTGGCCTGCGGATATTCTGTGTGACCAGTTAATGAAGCCCCCTGCTTTTGCAGCCCACTGAACAAGAGTTGATGTTCTGTCATGACCGTGGAGGAACACTGATGGAACCTCAAGTAAAAAGAAAACCAATACTCCTCCGCATGGAATGCCTACAAATGAAGACAAGGCTTTGCACAGAAAGCAGCTTGGGTCAGAACCAATATTTGGGTGGGCAGGTGACCACAAACACACCAGTTTGGCTCGTGAATGTCTCTAAGGGCACGTTGAAAAATGCAGGTCTCAGACAGCAAAAGCACCTCTAACTTTAAGCAACATATTTCCAGGTCAACTATCCAAGATAAGCTGGTGGCAAAATATTTGCTCTATCAGTTTACAAAGTCATTTACAAAAAAATATTTAATTACTAGGCTTGGAACCAATCTCTGATACAGGCTTTTTGCTTAGGCATTTTAGTGACAGACCAGTTACAAGATGAAAAATATTCATCAAAATCAATGGCTTTAATATTGGAACAATTGATCTTGTCATTCTACCTGGTAGTGGTTAGAAAGCAAGGGTAAGTCGACAGAGGACTTTCCTGTTTGTGGTGATAAAATAATACTTTCTGCACATAGAATTTTGCCAATTTTTTACTTTTTCACATTGTTTTCAAGGTTCATCTGTGTTGTATCATAATTATGGAAGGATAATATTCTGTTGTATAGTTATATCATATTTTATTTATCAATTAATCAATTGATGGGTATTTTGTTTCTTGTTTTTAATATTATGAGTAATGCTGGTATGAACATTTATGTACAAGTTTTTGTGTGGACATGTGTTTTCATTCTCTTGGATATATACTGAGGAGTGGAATTGCAGGGTCATATGGTAACTGTGCTTAACTTTCTGATGAACTGCCAAACTGTTTTCCAAAGCAGCTATATTATTTTACATTCCCACCAGCAACATATAAAGATTCAAGCTACTCCACATTCTTGCCAACAACTGTTAGTACCCATATTTTTTGGTATAGCCATCCTCGTGAGTATCTCCCTGTGATCTCGATTTCCATTTATTTAATAATTAATGATATTGAACATTTTTTCATGTGTTTATTGACCATTAGCATATCTTCCTTGAAGAAATTCTATTTGACTCCTTTGTCCATTTAAGAAATTGGGTTATTTGTTTCTTTATGGGTGAGTTGTAAGATTTCTTTGTATATTCTGGATAGCAGCCCCTTATTTGGTAAATGGCTTGAAAAAATTTGCTCCCATTCTGTGAGGTGTCTTTTACTTTCTAATGATGTTCTTTGAAGCACAGTTTTAATTTTGATGAAGTCCAATTTATCTTTGTTTTTTCTTTTGGTTGCTTTTGCTTTTGGTATATCTAAAAAACTATAGCCTAGCCCAAAGTCATGATGCTTTATTTCTCTTTTCTTCTAAGAGTTTTATAGTTTTAGTTCTAAAATTTAGGCCTCTGATCCATTTTGGATTAAAATTTGTATATGATGTGAGGTAGGGGACCAACTTTATTCTCATGCATCAGATATCCAGCTGTCCTGGCACCATTTCTTGACAGACTGTTTTTTCCCATTGAATTATCTTAACAAACTTGTTAAAAATCAGTTGACCATAAATGTAAGTGTTTATTTCTGGACTCTCAGTTGAATTCCATTGATCTATTTCCTTATGCCAGTAATACCACATTGTCTTGATTACTGTAGCTTCATAGTAAGTTGTCAGTTTTTTGTTTTGTTTTGTTTTTTTTGCACCTCAAGATTTATGTTATTTTATTTGCTTTCTTTTTTATTTGCTCCATAATTTTTACAAATATTAAGACTTTTTTTTAAAGAGCAGTTTTAGATTCAAAGCAAAATTGAAGGGAAGGTACAGAGATTTCCCATATACGCCCTGCCCCCACATATGCATAGCCTCCTCCATTATCAACATTTCCCATTAGAGTACATTTGTTACAATTGATGATCTTACATTGACACATCGTAATCATTCAAAGTTGATAGTTTACACTACAGTTCACTTTTGGTGCTGTATATTCTATGGATTTGGATAAATGTATAATGATATGCCTCCAGCATTAGGGTATCATATCGAGTATTTTCACTGCTCTAAAAGCTGTCAGTGCTCTGCCTCTTCATCCCTCTCCAACCTCCAACCCCTGGCAACCACTGATCTTTTCACTGTCACTATAGTTTTTCCTTTTCCAGAATGTCATGTGGTTGGTATCATATATAGCTTTTTCAGGTTAGCTTCTTTCACTCAGTATACATATATGGCTCCTCCATATCTTTTCATGGCTTGAAGGCTCATTTCTTTTTAGTCCTGAATAATATTCCATTGTTTATATACCACAATTTATTTATTCACTTACCTACTGAAGGGCATTTTGTTTGCTTCCTAAGTTTGACAGTTATGAATAAAGCTACTATAAACTTTCAAGTGCAGATTTTTGTGTGAAAATAACTTTTAACTCCTTTGGATGAATACCGAGGAGTGCAATTGCTGAATCATATGGTATGAATATGTTTAGTTTTGAAAGAAACTGCTGAATGTCCTTCTGAGATTCCCATTGTGTATATGATGGCATGCTTGATGGTGCCCCAGAGGTCTCTGAGACTCTGTTTATTTTATTTTGTTCCTTTTGTTGTTGTTTTTTCCCAGACTGGATATTTTTAATTGACCTGTCTTCAAGTTTGCTAATTTTTCCTTCTGTTTTCTCAAATTTGCTGTTGAGCCCCTCTAATAAATTTTTTAATTTTAGTTATAGTACTTTTCAACTCCAGAATTTCTATTTGGCTCTTTTTTTTACAGATAAATTCTATTTTCTTATTGATATTCTCTATTTGGTGAAACATCATTCTTATACTTTCTTTAATTCTTTAGACATAGCTTCCTTTAGGTCTTTGAACATATTCATGCTAGTTGATTTAAAAATCTTTGTCTGGAAAAGCCAACTTCTGGTCTTTCTTAGAGACAGTTTTCCCACTCCCATCCCAACCCCCAGTGTATTGGCCATAGTTTCAAGTTTCTTTGCATGTCTTATGCATCTTTTATGGAAAACTGGACATTTTAAATAATATAACGTGTCAACTCTGAAAATCAGACTCTGCTCCTACCCAGGTTGTTACTATTTACTATTGTTGTTGTTGTTTGTTTAGTGATTTACCTGGACTAATTCTGAAAGGGATTGTTCTTTCCTGTTTTTGGCCACCAGTTTGCTTACTTGTCAGGTAATGATTAGACAGAGATTTCCTTAAATACCTTGAATCAATAAGTCTCTTAGCCATTGCTAAGGGGTCCTGTGTATGTGTTGGGCAGTTTTTCAATACTTCAGTGGAGTTAGAATTTGTGCAGACCCTCAAGTAAGCCAAAGGTGAGAATTTAGGGCCTCAGGTTTTTCCTGAGCTTGTACTTAGTGCTATGCATGCGGACAGGCCTGCTTGTGCATGTCACAATCACATGCAGCTGTGATGTTAAGCAATGGCAGCTATTTCATTTTGACAAATGCCCTGTGGGTAGGGCTGTTCATACAGTGGGAGTCCTGGTTCAAGAGGAATCAGGACAGACTCTGAGAAAGAAGTTTTCAACAAGCTGCTAGACAGGTCTAACAGTGACAGTTCTCTGGGGAAGAGATTTTTGGAGATCTCCAAACCAATCTGTGTATTTATCCAGGGGCTGCTAGGCTGCTGGTTCTCACGGCTACTGTATTTATGAGGCTGTTAGCTTTCAGAGCTACCACAGAGCTGGAGAGAGAGGCATGGGGGTAGTTAAAACACTATAAGGTTTGCTGTTCTTACAGAGATTCGGTCATTCAGTCTTGAATTAACACTCCTCAGATTGTTACAATCCTTTAGGTAAATTTCAGAATTCTGAAAATGTTGATAGTTTTTTTGCCAGTATTCTCATTGCTTTTATGGAGCAGAGTTTTGGAGGTCCCTACTCCAGCATTCTTGAGGTCAAGCCCCATATTATTTCTTTTTGCTGTAGTCAATCAACATTACAATTAGCCAAGCACATTGTTGACTGGAATAATTTCAGGAGTAATCCCCTATTTTTTTCTTTTTCTTGGCGCAAATACAATTTTTAAAGCTACCTCTCTTTCTCTCAGGCTTACAAAGAAGTCAGGGAACTGTCAAAGGAGCTATTGATGCCTTCAAGGCCATAGATATATTTGCAGAAACATGTGCTTACATGGTGATAGAAAACAGTAAGATTTGAACACACCAGGAAGGTAGTCACTCTGGTTAAAAAGGGGAAATATAAGAAAATAAAAGGTTTATAAGCCCTTCATGATTTTGGATACTTTTCTCAAGTGGCTGCTGAATTATCAAAAGACATGAATTTTAAGACAAATTATTGAATTTCTAAACATTTGGAATGAAATCAGTGAAAGAGTAACTTTAGGACTCTACTCTCAAAAAAAACTTGCAAACTAAAAGTATTTAAAAACTATGTTTATATAAAAACGCACTCAACACAGGGAAAAGGCAACCCATGGAATGGGAGAAAGTATTTGGAAATCACATATGTAATAAGGGGTTAATATACAGAATACATAAAAAAGTCCTATAACTCAGCAACTAAAAAACAAACAACCTGATTAAAATAATGACAATGGACTTGAATAGACATTTGTCCAAAGAAGATATACAAATTGCCAATAAACACATAAAAAGGTGCTCAACATTACTAATCATTAGGGAAATGCAAATCAAAACCACAATAAGACACCACTTCACACCCATTAGGATGGCTACTGTTATAAACTGAATCATGTCCTCCTCCCCAAATTCATATGTTGAAGCCCTAACCACCCCCCCCCCAGTACCTTAGAATGTGATTGTATTTGGAGACAGGATCTTAATAAGGTAATTAAACAAGTTCATAAAGGTGGGGCCCTAATCCAATAGGACCAATTCCTCCTTATGAGAAGAGGAAGAAACACCAGAGATATGCATGTACAGAGAAAAAGTCATGTGAGAACATAGTGAGTAGGTGGCCATTTGCAAGCCAAGGAGAGAGGCCTCAAGAGAAATGAAATCAGCTGAGACCTTGATCTTGGACTTCCAGTCTCCAGAACTGTGAAAAAATAAATTTCTGTTGGTAAAGCCACCCAGTCTGTGGTACTGTATTATAGTAGCCCTAGCAAACTAACATAGCTACTATCAAAAACAAAGACAAAAACCAAAAAAAAAACACACCAAAAATAACAAGTGTTGGTGAAGATGTGAAGAAATTGGAACCCTTATACACTGTTGAAGGGAATGAAAAATGGTGCAGCCACTGTGGAAAACATGGTGTTTTCTTCAAAAAAAAAAAAAAAAGAAGAATTTCCAAATGATCCAACAATTCCACTTTTGGACATATTCCCAAAAGAACTGAAAATTGAAAGCAGGGTCTCAAAGAGATACTTGTACACCTGTTCGTAGCAGCATTATTCACAATAGCCAAAAAAGATGGAAGCAACCCAAGTGTCCATCAAAGGATTAATGGGTAAACAAAATGTGATATATACATACAATGATATATGATTCATATTTGAAAAGAGAGTAAATTTTGACCCATGCTAAAAATGGATGAACCTTGAGGACATTATGCTAAGTGAAAGAAGCCAGTCACAAAATACAAATACTGTATGATTCTCCTTATATGAGGTCGCTAGAGCAGTCAAACTAATAGAGACGAAAAGTAGAGTGGTGGTTGCCAGGGGCTGGCAGGAAGGTGATGGGGAGTTGTTGTTTAATGGGTATAGAGTTTCAGTTTTGCAATATGGAAAGAGTTCTGGAGATAAGTTACACAAGACTGTGAGTATGCTTAATTAACACTATACATTTAAAAACGAACTGTACATTTAAAAATGGTTAAGATGTTCAGTTTTATGTTACATGCATTTTACCACTGTGTGTGTGTACAATTTAAAAGTGTGTAAATACACCTGCCAAAACTCTATTGGGGAATACTTCTACTGTATAGTCAGGGACCAATGGCTAGGGTGAGTGGGAAGGCTTACACAAGGATGACTTTGAAAGGGTGTGCCACCTTGACCTGTTGATTAAAGAGGGAGCCTGTTCATGTGGGTATAAGAATGGTGCAGTGCAAGGACTTAAGGGAGGAACTTCTGCATTGTGGATGCATGGGTTCATATGCACTGAGTAGTGGTGCTTTTTAGCAGCAGGGAGATGAGGTAAGATAAAAACAGACAGTGTACTGAGGAGAGTGTTGGGTTTGGTTTTCCCAGGGATTTTCTCAGCTGGTTCCATGAGTCAGGGCAGTAAAAGGCCTGATTCTTGACAAGGTGGGCGGTACTTTAAAAATTGATCATTTGTGTTGTCAGTTTACTTTTGTCACTTGGGAAAAATATGTAAGAAGGTGAGTCAATGTGAGCCCCCATCTAGGCAGAAAGGCCAAGGTTCTTTCATAGGGAGACTAGTCCTTTCAGCAAGTCTAATTACATGAGTTTATTGATCACACACATTCTGCTATCCACATGTACTCATTTGCACGCTTCAAATGAAGAGAGTAGCCAGGGAACTCTGTCCAGGGCAATGAGAAAACCACTGCCATGACCCTCAGATAGCATCTCACACTTGTCATTGGGAGTCTTCTGCCATCGGTCCAAGGGAACAATCTGACAGAGCACACAGGATGAAATTTTGCTAGCTTCTGTCTTTAGATAAGGACGCTATCACTGGCTGAACATATTTTATGTATAACCTACCAGCTGCAAAGACCACTCAAGCATCATGTTTAAATATATTTGATAGTATCTGGAATTCCTGTTAACTCTTGCCAGTGTGTGTGGGCTTTAAAAAGCATGTAATAATATTCAATAGCTGCTCAGATTAAAAAAAAAAACATATATGAACAATGACTGTGGCATTGAGGTAGAGAGGAACCTGTATGTTGAGCAAGAGAATGGGGGTAGGCATGGATGGTGTTTGTGCACAAAGACTATTAAGGGAACATATTATAAGTCATCTCTTTTCTCTGTCTCCTGATTCCAAGTGGGACCAAATATGGGGATGCCTCAGTATTACAAAACTTTTCTTTCCTTTGTAGCTCAACTAAGCTCTCACTGTTGGTTGATTTCAAGACTAATTCTCATAGTTTAGACTACTTTGAATTAGGCCAGGATCAGTGTTTAGAAAAATTAGAATGTAAATTCAGGCTTATCTGTAACATTATTATTATTATACTCAAGAATTTGTACAAATTAATGGTAAATTTTACACCCCACATATGTCAACCTAAAGCCTTGGAAATGTTAGGATCCTCCAAAGGCAATAGCATGGTATAACTTTGTCCTGAAATCACCTTGGGTACTTTATCAATAATAATAGCAAAATAACGATTCTTCACCATTGGTGTGGTGTTTTTTCCCTTTTGTACCCAAACACTTCCTTGTGTATTTACTAGAAACAAGAAAATTCTTTAATATAACTACAGCAGTTATTAAAATCAAGAAATCTAACACTGATACAACATTATTATATAATTCATAGCTTATATTCAAATTTAGTCACTTGTCCTCAAATGTCCTTGTTTTCTAAAAATGTCCTATGATTCTTCTTTCTGGTTCAGGTATTTGACATGTCTCTTTAGATTCCTTTTATATGGAACAGTTCCTTTATTTTCTTAATAAATTTTTGAAAAGTACAGTCAGATAGTTTTGCAAAGTATCCTTCAATTTGGATGTCTAATATTTCCTCATGATCAGATTGAGGTTGTGCATTTTGGGCAAGAAAATTACAGACATGATGCTGGGTCCTTCTCAGTGCATCATATGCAATCAAGAAATACATGACTTCAGTTTGTCCCAATACTGGTAGTGTTAGCCTTGATCACACTGTTTGGGTTGTGTCTCCCAGGTTCTTCTACTTAAAATTGCCATTTCCCCTTCGTAAATAATATGTAATTTATGGGGAGATAGTCGGAAATTATGTAAGTATCTCATCCTCATCAAAATTTCACCCATTACTTTTACCATCCATTAATGATTTTCTAACTCATCATTCATTATATATAATCATTAGTTGGAACTCTACTGAGAAAGGAAGAATTTTCCCTTCTCCCTTTTTCTTTATCTTATGTGTGGATTTATTTGTATCACTATGATTCTTGAATTCTTATTCTAGTCAGTGAGTTATAATCCAGCACCTTCAAAGTAACTTCATATCTTTCTGACATGTCCCGATGATTTTTTAACCATTACTCTTTGATTCAATAAAATATTCCAAGTTCATCTTGTATTTTCCATGTCTTAGTGTTGGAATTAACTATTTCTCTGAGAACATTAGTTTCATTATAGTGGAGAATGGTATTTAGAAAGCAAGATCTCTGTGCTAGTTGTGTTCATTGCTTCTGAAGTTTCAAAACAAGGGCCAGGAAATACATGTACAGGCATGTATGCCCAGGAGTGGATATGCTGGATAATATGGTATCTATTTTTAGTTTTTTAAGGAACCTCCATACTTTTCTCTGTAGTGGCTGTACCAATTTACATTTCCCCCAACAATGTACTTTTCATTTCAGTTATTGTATTATTCAACTCTGTTTTGTTGTTCTTTATATTTTCTAACTCTTTGTTAAAACTTCTAACTTCTTGCTCTGTGCATCCATCCTTCTCCAAAGTCTTTGATCATCTTTACAATAATTAATCTGCACTCCTTTTCAGGTAGATTGCTTATCTCTATGTCACTTAGTTCTGTGATTTTATCTTGTTTCTTTGTCTGGAACATATTCTTCTGCTGCCTCATTTTGTCTAAATTGCTATTTGTATTTTTATGTATGTGGTAGGTTAGTTATGTTTCTCAACCTTGTAGAAGTGGCCCTCTGTAGGAGACATCCTATGTGTCCCAGCAGTGCACTCCCTTTACATCACCCAAGGGCCAGGAGCCAGCTTGTCCCAGGGTAAGGTCTGGCCTGTGTTTGCAAACTCTGCAGGCTGCAGGATCTTAGTTTTCTTGCTCCTGGTGTCTGCCCCCTGGTGGGTGAGGCTGGTCTAGAGGCTTGTGCAGGCTTCCTGGGGGGAGGGGCTGGTGCGTGTCCACTGGTGGGTAGAGCTGGGTCTTGGTCCTCTGGTGGACAGGGACATGTTTAAGGGTGTGTCTAGAAGTGGCTGTGGGCTCAAGAAGTCCTTAGGCAACCTGGCTGCTGATGGGTGGGGCTGTGTCCCTGCCTAGTTAGTTGTTTGGCCTGAGGCATCCCAGCACTGGAGCTTTCAGGCTGATGGGTGGGGCCAGGTCTTGGTCCCAATGCATGAGCATGCTATATCTCTCCAGTTATTTAACTATTCTTTAATTTTGCTCAGAAATATGTTTTAGTTTTCAGAATACAGGTATCACAAATATTTTGTTAAATTTATTCTTAAATATTTCGTATTTTAATGATATTATAATTATATTGGGTTTTTAATTTTTAAATTTTTCTTTGCCAGAATAAAACCCATAATTGATTATTAACATATATTGACTATATGCCTTGTGATAAATTCACTTATTAATTTTAGTAGCTTTTAAAAAGATAGATTCTTTTAGATGAAAACAGTATTGTTAATACATTAAGGAAGCTTTACTATCTTTCCAATCTGCAGGGCTTTTATTTCGTTTTCTTGTCTTATTGCACTGCTTAGGGCCACCTGTACAACAACAGTGAGAGCAAACCTTTTTGCCTTGTTGGGTAATCCTGGCCTTATAACATGTATTAGAAATGTTCCTTACTTTTTTATTTTCTGAATAAATAATTTTCTGTTTGTAGGAGTTAGTAATAATTTAGTAGTAGGAGTTAGTAGTAATTTTCTATTTGTAGGAGTTAGTAATATTTCTTTCTTAAGTATATAGTTCACAATACACCAGTAAAGCTATCTAACAGTGCAGTTTTCTGTGTGAAAATGTTTTAAATTATGAGTTCAACTCTTTAACAGTTACAGTGGTATTTTGATTTTCCATTTCTTCTTATATCAGTATGGAAATTTGTTGTTAACTTTATGGGCACACATTTGTTCATAATATTTTTATTTTTTTTTACACAAATATCCATAGCAGTTTTATTCTTAATCACATAAAACTGGAATAACCCAAATGTCCATCAGCTGGTGGGTAGATTAACAAACAATGATTCATCCATACGATGGACCACTACTTGGCAGTAAAAAAGAACAAACTGCTAATACACCTCAGAAAACATTATGCTATGGTGAAGAAACCAGAGAAACAAATCAATACTTACTGTATGATTCTATTTATGTGAATTTCTAGAAAAGGCAAAACCATAGTTATAGGAAACAAACCAGTTGTTGCCAAGGGTTGGGAGTCAGGGAAACAAATTGACTACAAGTTGTCATGAGTAAATCTTGGGGCTGAAGGAAATGTCCTATATCTTGATTGTGCTGTTGGTTACCTAAGTGTGTGCATTCATCAAAACTCATTGAGCTGCATTCTTAAAATGAGTGAATTTTCTTGTATGTAAACCATACTTCAAGAAAACTATTTTTTTTTAAATTGAACAGGTGGTTTTTAAAACACAAGACTTTTCAGAACCTTTAATATGCTGATGTGCATTTTAAATCTTCAAGAAGGAGTGGTAATGTCCAAGGTTTCTCAAATTCACTTGACAAAAGATTTATCAAATGTTTTAGAAAACACCAGTTAAAATTTTGAGGAAACAGGTAGAAAAAATTGCATCAGAGGATCATCAATCTGGATAAAGCATTGCCGTCTTCATTGTCTTATTTTAAAATTCAACTCCCCTTGAGAAAGGAAGCACATTCAGCATGACATCTTTATGGGAGTTTGTTTAGTAGGTAATTTCCTCCAACCACAGTGGTCACCAGCTCTAACCAGCAGGTTATCCCAGGCTCACTGATCACCAGAAGGAATTCAGCACTGGCCCTGGAAAGTTCTGGCAGATGGCAGTAAAGAGAGAGAGTCTTCCACCTCATTTCACCTCAAGCCTTGTCCAAATTCTTCCTACCCATCATTGGGCCTGCCAGTAGCTTTCATTTTCTTGAGGATATGTTCATTTTAAGCCAAAAACTTGCTGGGAGTTGCTATCTTTCCTCAAATCCTTTACCTTTGACGTGGCCTATGGAGATGTGATCCATTGAAACCAGAAAGCCCCTTGAATAGGAGCTACATCCAAGAGTTTATCTTATCCCAGCTCTGGAGTTGCCAGTCAGGCCAGCTGGGCCAGGAGGAGGTCAGGGCTCTGCTTTTCGCTGAGCCCAGGATTGAAGGTGAGCTAAGCTCCTCCTTTATTATGATTTTAATAGCAGTAGAATGTATCATAGTATCCTATCTTCTTTTTCCGATATTGATCATTTGTGTTTTCTCTTTTTTCTTGATCTGTCTAGCTAAAGATAATTTTAATCAATCTTTTAAAAAGTCAGTTTTTGACTTAATTGATTTTTCTCTATTATTTACTATTGTATAATAAAGAATTAACTGGCCTTTTTCCCTGGTTCCTGAGAGAGAGTCTCTAAATCCTTGGAATTTCTCAAGTAGTAGGATTACCTTTGTTATGCATAAGTCCCTTGATCATACCTGTTTTATGCTAATAAGATGACTCATGGTGGATCCCTAGATAGTTTCAGGATGGGGTCTGGCCATGCCACAAAGACTATCCATGTGAAAAGTTCAGGGTTCTGAGCCAGTCTAACCTCCAAAGAGGGAAGGGGAGGATGGAGATTGAGTTAAATTATGTGGCCAATATTCAATCAAATATGCCTACATGATAAAATCCCAGAAAAACTCTGGACACTAAAGTTCTTTGGGGTTTCCTGGTTGGTGAACACAGTGATGAGCACAAGATGATAATGAGAGGGCATGGAAGTTCTGCATTAAGGACCCTCCCAGACCTTGCCCTATGTGTCTCTTCATTTGACTAGTCCTGATTTGTGATGAAGTTGTAATTATAAGCATAGAACTTTCCAGAGTTCTGTGAGTCATTCTAGTGAGTTTTCAAACCTGAAGGAGATCATGGAAGTTTCTTGGATCTATAGTCAGTTGGTAGAAAGTGTGGATGTGACTGAAATATGAAGTAAGGACAGCCTTTTGTGGACTGGGCTCTTAAACCTATGGATTCTGATGCTAACTCCAAGTGGTTAGTGTCAAAATTGTATTGCAGTACACCAATTAGTGTTGGAATATTTGTCATTTTATATTTAATTGATTTCTGCTCTAATCTTTATCATTTCTTACCTTCTCCTACCTTACATTGATCTCCTTTTTGTAGTTTCCTAAGATAGAAGCTGATATCATTGATTTCAAACCTTTCTTTCCATCCTAATATAAGCATTCAAAAGCATAATATTCCTTCTAAGCATCATGCACATTTTGATATTTCATATTTCATTACAACTCAATTCTAAATAATTTCAAATTCTTCTTGCAATTTCTTCTTTGACACATGGATTGTTTAAAAGTTAGTTACTTATTTTCCAAATATTTGGGGAATGTTATTCCAAATATTATTTTAGTAACAATTTCTAATTTAGTTACAATTTTTGGTGTCAGAAAACCTATTATGTTTTATTTCAATCCTTTAAAATGTTTGAGACTTGTTTTATGACATGCCTATCAAGGTGGATTTTTCCTTGGCACTTTACAAGATTATGTATTCTGATACTGTTCAATGGAGTGTTCTATAAATGTCAAGTATGTCATTTGGTTGATGATGTTGTTGAAGTCTTCTATATCCTTACGGATTTTCTATTTGTTCTAACAATTATTGAAAGAGGATTGTTGAAAACTTCGACTATAATAATGGATTTATCTATTTTCCTTTCAGTTCTGTCAGTGTTTACTTCCATTATTTTGAAGGTTTGTTATTAGGTGCATACACAGATAGGATTGTTATGGCCTCTTGATGAATTGATGTTTTATCCCTGGAAACGTTCCTTGTCTTGAACTTTGCCTGATATTAATATAACCATCCAGTTTTCTTATATTCAGTGTTTGCCTAATATAGCTGACACCTCCCTTTAATGAGATTCCAATTACATATATGTTAAACTTCTTAATGTTGTTGCACAGGTCACTGAGGCTCTGCTCACTTTATTTTATTTTATTATTTTATTTTTTGTCTTTTTTCTCCTTGCTTCAATTTGGATAGTTTCTATGTCTCTGTTCATTGATCTTTTCTTCTGTATTCTGATATTGTTCTGTGCTCTGATATTGTTATCTATTAGACAAAAGATGTTGTCTAATCATCTATTCATTGCATGTATTTCATTTTATATTTCAGATACTGCATTTTTCAGGTCCAAAAGTTTCTTTTGGTCCTTTTTAACACCTTCCATTTTTCTTCTCCCTGTGTTCCTTTTTTCCTCTTTAAATCCTTGATAATATTTATAATATTTATTTTTACAATAACTGTAACAAAGTCTTTTCCTCTATTATATCAAGGTCTGTTTATTGATTGTTTTCTCCTTCTTTTGTATGGTGTTTCCCTGCTTCTTCACACATCTAGTAATTATCTATTAGACGCTTAACATTAAGAGTATTATTGTGTTGAAGTCTGGACTTTGTTGTCTTTCTTTAAAGAAGGTGATTTTTGCTTTAGCAGGCAGTTGATTTACTTGTGATACAGCTTGGTCTTTTTGAGATTTATTTAAGCATTTGGGGGTATAGACCTTCACTTCAGGACTAGTTTAGCCCAACTAAGCAGATGTGATCTTTCTGAAGTCTGATGCTCTGGGCATTCAACAAATTCTCTTCACTTTGGCTGGTCAGAACTTGAACAACTCCCAGCCTTACGTGTTCTCTAGGAATTGTTCAGCTTTTAGCTCCTGGTAGTGTTTTTCTCAGCCTCATAGAATTTCATCTTATGTATTATAGCTTAGTATTAAAAACATTCAAGGGGACCCACTATGGGGACTTCTGGAGTTCTTTATTTTTGTATTTCTCTCCTCTCCAATACTCTGCCTCACACATTCCTACTGCCTTAGGTTTTCCCAAGTCCAATCTTTGTCTTCTCAACTCAGTGATCACTATGCTCTGCTATGTTCCCCATCCCTGCACCACAATCTAGAAGGTGCCTACAGGGTGTCCCTTGTGTCTTTCTTTCAGGGATCAGAGTCCTGTACTACCTGTTTTACAAAGTTGGAAACAATTTTTATATGTTTTGTCCAGTTTTTCATTACAAGAGGGCATCTCCTGTACTGATTAATCTATCATGATCAGAAGCAGAAGAGTATATGAGGTTTTTTTATTATAAAATTAATTTCTTTAATAGAATTAAAGGTCTATTCAGATTTTTGATTTATTTTTATGACAGTTTTGAGAACAGTAGCTTCCTATGTGGTGTTTTTACATCTGATTTTTTCCTAATTCAGTTTCTCCTTTATATCAGTTCCAGATAATTCTTCTGAAATCTTGGTTTTCACTTGTTGTTGCCAAAATCTTCAATGTCTTCCCTTTGCTCACAGTATAATCTTCTATTTCCTGAACAGCTACAATTCAATACCTTCTATAATCTGGTTCCAAACATTAGCTTAATTACTACCCTTCTTATATGTTTTTTAAAAATGTTTAAGTAAAAATAAACCTGTCAGAATCATATCAATAAATACTTCCTTCTCTGTGCTTCAATAGCCTTTTAAACACACATAAATATGCTATATATCATGTACCTCTTCTACCAAGATCAATCTTCCTTATTCTTTATAGAAACCTAGTGCCTTACACAATACCTGGACATGGTAAGTATTCCATGATTTTTTAATTCTCTCTTTGAGAGAGGGGATCCTGGACCCTTGAAAACATTAAAATGTTTATGAGGATGAAGGGGTATTGGAAAAGTTAGAATGGAGGAAATAGAAGCAACCAACAGCTGAAGATATACCATTGTCTCTTCACAATTTTTCCAAATGTCAATATTCATGTTTTGGGCTGTGCCTCTCCAGTAGTTCATTGTTTAATGCCATCACACTGTGAGTTGGATAGTTGAAGAGGGTGAATAATCCAGTAATTTTATGATCACTTACAGTCTGGTTAGTAATCTAAACACACACAAAAAAACATGAATGTGCCATTTATTTTGTTCAACCCCCTTTCCTCTGTGTCTTTCTTCCTCTGCTTATATGCTGCTTTTAATTTTGGTAGAGTGCTGAGTTAAATATTATCTACCTGACACACCAAGACCATTTATCTCAGACATTGAAAGAATAATGAGAAAGTTATTTAACCTTTCATGAGAAGGTTTTGCATAGAAAAAAGAGGCATCTTACTTAATATGGTAACTTTTTCACTAAATTTAATAAATTGGTTTCAATAATTTAGGAAACTTTAGTGACATCATCCAAATCATTATTAAAAAAAAAGAGGCATTTTAGTGTTTTGTTGACTAAGTGCCATGAGCTGTATGATTTAAAACTCATACATCAAGTTCAATAACATGCAAGTGAGTGTTAATCAATTTTGTGTAAATTTACTTGGATGGTGAGCACATATCATGTCTTGGAGACTCTGGGATGAGGAGTGGCCCTAGTCACAGGATGAGAGAAAACCGAAGTTCTGCTGTTGACCCAAGTCAATCTTCATGAAGAGCTGTTTAAATTAAGCTATCTGCACAAATGATACACTCTCATCTGTCTCCTCTGTTGTCCCAAAGAGGATTAGGAGAGAAGCAGGGCAGTGCTGTTTGAACTTAATCCTTTTCAAGTCATAGACTACTCAGCCAGGAGCCCAAGTCAACCTTGGGCTCTTGGAACCAAGAGTTGAGGCTAAAATGGAAGGACGATAATGCATTTTATTTTTTACTTAATCATATGCCAACCAACTTAGGCACACACTTTCTTTTCCCACTAGATTGTCAATTCTGAGAGCTCAGGAAAGAAGTTTGGGCCATGCACGGAGAAGAGATGTCTAGTAAATGCTCATTAGACAACTTAGAGTTATCCAAAGTAACATTTCTGTTCAGTGGGTATAACTGAAGCTTTGTTCTCCCTATCTACTCATAGACATGGAGAAAGATTTTAAGGCTCATACTTGCTGACTTTTTTACACTAACACTCACACATAAGCATCCTCACATAACTTATTTGAAAATGATGAATTTAGACAAGAACCTTATTCTTTGGTGATTGGCTCTCTGGAGGTTGACTTAAGTAGATCATCACATTTTAAAGATAATCAATGAGTGCTTGAATGAGGATGTTGAGTTTCTTTTTGATTTTGGTAAAATAGTGTGCACTGTATTATGTACAGTGCTAGAACAACCATCTTTGCAGATATTTCATGGCAATACAAGCAGACAAAGAGCAGACAAGGAGTTAAAGTGATTTTTTTGGACCCTTAGAGTTAAAGGTGACATTTATTTATTTTTAAAATTTATTTTATTGCTGTAAAGTTGATTTACAATGTTGTGTTAATTTCTGCTGTACAGCAAGGTGATTCATACACACACACATACACACATAAATTCTTTTTCATATCATTTTCCATTATGGTTTATGAATATAGTTCCCGGTGCTATACAGAAGGACCTTGTGGTTTCTATATTCTGTATATAATGGTTTGCATCTGCTAATCCCAAACTCCCAATCCATTCGTCCCCTATCCCCCTACTTGGCAACCACAAGTCTGTTCTCTATGGCTGTGAGTCTATTTCTATTTCATAGATAAGTTCATTTGTGTCATATTTTAGATTTCACATATAAATGATATCATATGGCATTTGTCTTTCTCATTCTGACTTACTTCACTGAATATGATAATCTCTAGGTCCATCCATGTTACTGCAAATGGCATTATTTCATTCTTTTTTATAGCTGAGTAGTATTCCATTGTATACATACACAGATATATACACAATACATATATACCACATCTTCTTTATCCATTCATCTGTTGATGGACATTTAGGTTGTTTCCTAAATATGGTCTTGACTATTGTTAATAGTGCTGCTATGAACATACGGGTGCATGTATATTTTTGAATTATAGTTTTGTCCAGATATTTTCCCAGGAGTGGGATTGCTGGGTCATATCGTAGTTCTGTTTTTAGTTGTTTGAGGAAGCTCCATAATGTTTCCCATAGTGGCTGCACGAATTTACATTCCCACCAACAGTGTGGAAGGGTTCCCAAAGGTGACTTTTAATTTTCAGTTCTTAAATATTAAACTTGACATAACTCCTTGATAATAAAATCTATTTAATTGTTATCACAAATATGTATATTTGAACTTCGAAATACCATATCTCATAGAAGGACTGAGAGAGAGAGAATGTGTATAAATCACTGAGCAGGTCATCTAGTCTATACCCATCCATCAACAAAAAATGTATTGAGGGCCTCATGCATTCCAGGCACTGTTATAGTTCATTTTAATAAACAAAACGAGTTTCTGCCATAGGGGCTTTGGGGGAAGGGTGTGAAGGCAAGAGATATTAGAAAGAAAGTAACTATGTAGCAGCTCATGTAATGATAAATACCAAAGAGAAATCAAAGCAGGGTAATGCAGACGCAGAGTGCCAGGTGGTTTCAGAGTAAGGTTCACTCTATGGGATGGTCAGGGTAGGCTTCATTGACAGTGTGACACCTGAGCAGAGACCTGAAGAAAGTGAAGGAGAGAGCCAAGTGGATATATGGAGGAAAAACATCTGGATAAAGGAAACAGCAAGTATAAAACCCTGAGCTGCCATCATAGTAGCAAGGCAGCTATGGCAGGGTGGATTAGAGGTGGGGGAGATGTGAGAGATGAGTTAGAGGGGCAGCAGGGGCCAGATTGTAGGCTTGTTGGCTTTTTAAAATTTTATTTATTTAGTTTTGGCTGTGTTGGGTCTTCGTTTCTGCGCGTGGGCTTTCTCCAGCTGTGGAGACCGGGGGCCACTCTTCAGCGCGGTGCGCGGGCCTCTCACTGTCGCGGCCTCTCCTGTTGCGGAGCACAGGCTCCAGACGCGCAGGCTCAGTAGTTGTGGTTCATGGGCCTAGTTGCTCCGCGGCATGTAGGATCTTCCCAGACCAGGGCTCGAACCCGTGTTCCCTGCATTAGCAGGCAGACTCTCAACCACTGCACCACCAGGGAAGCCCAGGCTTGTTGGCTTTTACTTTGAATGAGATGGAGAGCCATTGGAGAGTTAGGGGCGAAGGAAGGACATGATGGAATTTACATAGGAAAAGGGTAGAGAATCAGCAATAAATGGGAGTTTTGTGGTGGAAGTATGTTGTCATTGTGATGTAATGGCTGGAGTTTTGGACTCATAGTTAGAACATCAAAATTGCAATCACACCCCTCCCCTGGGACCTCAGGGAATCTTCACATTTTGAGAATATCAGTTTCCTCCTCAATGAAACAAAGATGATAATACCAGTCACTCTAAGCCTCTTTGAGAATTACCAGAGATGTATGATATGTAAGTTATTTTAAGTGAAAAGCAGCCTATGAAGTAGGGTATAAAAAATAATCTTGATTTTACAAAATAAAATTCCTAGTATGTTGTAGGAAAATAACCCATCTAATATGCTAAGGAAAAGAATGGAAAATGGGTTATCTCTGATTGATGATATTCACGAATTATTTCCACTTTTGTCTTTACACTTTTTTTGTGTTTTCCAGATTTTCTTGTCGAACATGTGTAATTTTTAATTATACTCCAATAAAGATGTTCAAAAAAAGGCAAGTGCGCAGTAATATAGTGATAATTTTGAGAATAGAAGAAGTTAGAGCTCAAATAAATGTTCAGCAGTATAGAGTGTTTATATATGCATATTACATATATTAAATGTGGTACATAGAATTATTTGTGAGAATAATTAGAAAACCGGATGGAGATTTAGCTAATTCAATATATACCTCATCAGTGACCCTAAAAAAAAATATAAAGTAGTGAATGCAAAACTGTTGGGAATTCTCAAGAAGTGTGCAAAGGTGAGTTGTTGTAATGGGATGAATAGCACAAATAATCCTTTCCTTCTCCAGTTTCTCTTGAGAGTCAGCTTCAGAGAGAAGACTGTAGGCAGATGACCAAAGGAAGAGTTTGAACAAAGGGTCCAGGATTCCTGAAATGGAAGGAGTAGAGTTTCAGCTTTTAATTTTTTTTTAAAGAGAAAACAATAAGCTAAGTTGGGATCAACCTGGGATTTGCCAGCATTTGTGCTTAGAAAAGAAGTAGAAGGAAAAGGCGAGCATCTATCCATTCTTGCCCCTCCCCTTTACCCTCCACCTCCAAAATTACTTTTAAAATAAAATTAATACCTTTACCCTGCCCCATAAGGCTCTATATGACCTGATGCCTGTTGCCTACCCAGTCTCATTTTCCATCCTTTCTCCACTACTTTCATCTTATTCTGGACATTCAAGTCTTCTGTTCTCTGGATAAAAGTTTATTCCTGACTCAAGGTTTCTGCTGCAGCTCTTCCCTCGGCCAGAACCACTGTTACCCTCATTTCTAGGTGGCCCACTCCTTGTCATTCTGATCTCAGACTAGACATCACTTCCTCATGACCTCACTCTCTCGAGTAGCCCACCCACTCCATCAGCACCCTATCTCATCACCCTGATTGTCTCTTTATACTGTCATCACCTAGAGTTTTTTGATATAGAACTTATTTTTTATAGTAGTTTTTGGTTCATTGCAAAATTGAGCAGGAAAAAAAGGGGGTTCCTGAATATCCCTCCACACATACAGCCTCTCCCACCATGAACAGCCCACACCAGAGTGGTACATTTGTTATAGTCAGTGAAGCAGTACTGACACATCATTATCAACCAAAGTCTACAGTTTACCTTACAGTTCACTCTTGGTGTTGTACATTCTATAGGTTTTGATAAATGTATAATGTCATGTATCCACCATTGTATTATCATACAGAATAGTTTCACTGCCCTAAAAATCCTGTGTGCTCCACCCATTCATCTCTACCTCCCCCAAAACTTCTGACAACCACTGATCTTTTTATTGTCTCCCAAGTTCTGCCCTTTCCAGAATGTTGTAGGGTTGGACTCATACAGTATGTAGCCTTTTAATATTGGCTTCTTTCACTTAGCAATATGCCCTTAATGTTCTTCAATGCCCTTTTGGAAGGCTTGATAGTTCATTTCTTTTTAGCACTGAATAATATTCCTTTGCCTGGATGTACCACAGTTTATTTATCCATTCACCTATTGAAGGACATTTTGGTTGCTTCCAAATTTTGGCCATTATAAATACAGCTGCTATAAACATTTGTGTGCACAGTTTTGTGTGGATATAAGTTTTCAGTTCATTTGGGTAAATACCAAAGGGCATGATTTTTAAGTCATATGGTAAGCATATCTTTAGTTTTGCAAGAAACCAACAAACTATCTTCCAAAGTGGTATACCATTTTGAATTCCCATCAGCAATGGATGAGAGTTCCTGTTGCTCCACATCCTCACCAACATTTGATGTTGTCAGTGTTTTGGAGTTTTGCTATTCTAAAAGGTGTGTAGAGGCATTTCATTGATGAATTTGCTTCCTTAATGAAGTATGATGTTGAGTATCTTTTCATATGCTTATTTGCCATCTGTATTTGCCAAGGTATATCTCCTTTGGTGAGGTGTCTGTTCAAATATCTTGCCTATTTTTTCATCAGGTTGTTCATTTTATTATTGTTAAGTTGTAAGGGTTCTTTGTATATTTTGGATAACGGTCCTTTATCAGATATGTCTTTTGCAAAGATTGTCTTCCAGTCTGTGGCTTATCTTCTTATTCTCTTGACAGTGGCTTCCATCATCTAACATTATTTTTGTCTAATTATTTATGTTTGTATTTTGTTTCCCCCAACTAGGATATAATCTCCACAACAACAGAGACTTTGTTTGCACCTTGCAAGTAGTAGGTAGTCAATAAATATGGTTGAGGGGAAACAGAGGATATTAGTTAAAGGGTACAAAATTTCAGTTGTACAATATGAATAAGTTCTAGACATCTACTGTACAACATAGAGCCAATAGTTAACAATACTGTATTAAACTTTTGAAAAATGTGCTAAGAGGGTGATCTTGTGTTAAGTGTTCTTAAAACACACACAAAAATAATAATTATAAAGAGGGGAGATGGAAACTCTTAGAGGTAGTGGATATATTTATGGCATAGATGGTAGTGATGGTTTTATGGATGTATACTTATCTCAAAACTCATCAAGTTGCATACATTAAATAAGTACAGCTCTTTGTATGACAAGTATACCCCAATAAAGTGGTTTAAATAAATAAATTATGGTGGAATTGTTTAGAAGAATTGAGTTTTTTTCTTTTTTCCTTTTTTTAAGTCTAACTTACAAAGAGAGGCTTTTAATTTTGATTTACAGAGAGAATAATAACAATGAAAACAAATTTATGTACATATACATAGAAAGAAAGTTATGTAAACTATATTCCTGCAAAATTCCTGAGTGTTATACTCAGAAATTCATTTTTTTCAGGACAGTCACTGTGCATGTAATTATTCATAAATTATCATTTTTCAAATCATTTCAATTCATTAAAGTATAGTGAACTGTATATTAAAAGATACTAATTAAAATAAGTGAAAGAGGAAGACACAGAGTTGGAGAAGGTATGAGCACTACACATACTTGACAGAGGGCTTGTATGCAGAATGTAAAACAAACTCCTACAAATGAACAATAAAAGTTCAGACAACCCACTGTAAAAGTGGACAAAAACCCTGAACAGATGCTTCACGAAAAAGATACTCGATTCATTAACCCTCAAAGAAATACAAATTAAAAACTACAATGAGATAGCTTTGTACTCACCCATCAGAATGGCTAAGATATGTGATTGATCAAACAAAGTGAGGGTGAGGATATAGTACAGCCATTTTAGAAAGCTGTTTAGTAATATCTATTAAAAATATTCGCATACCCTATGTGAACTTTGATTTCTAGATATGAACCCAACAGAAACATCCATGTATCTTCACCCAGAGGTTTATTAGAACATTCAGAGCAGCACTATTTATTACAACCAAAAGCTACAAACAATCTGAATGCACATCAACATGGATGAGTGGTACAGTCACACAATGGAACATACACACGGATGATAGTACAATATGCAACAACGTGGATGAATCTCACAAGCATAATGTTAAGCAAAAGAAACCAGATACCAACAAAACAAAACAAAAACAAAGATCCACCATTTATAAAGATTCCATTTATATGTAATTCAAAACAGTCAAAACTAATTTGCAATGTTAGAAGTCAGGATGGTGGTTACCCTTGGGGAGGGTTGGTTAGTGACAGAAAGGGAGTTCAAGGGGGGCTTTTGGGGTACTGGTAATGCTCTCTTCCTTGACCTGGGTGCTAGTGACTCAGGCGTATTCATTTGCAAAACTCATCAAGCTCACACTTAGGCTTTTGGTACTTCTCTGCATGTATATTACATGTTGGTTAAAAATTTATTTACAAATATATTCAATTATGCTTCCACTAATTACCACCTTTCTTAGATGATTCAGAAGGCACCTTACAATGTGCTGAGATATTCTGTCATTGTTATGAACTAGGTTTTTATAGGTAATAGGGCTATCCTTAAATATGTGTGTATGTGTGTGTGTGTGTGTGTGTGTGTGTGTGTGTTGGGGGGGAGTACATCACACTGTGTCTCTAACTATTTCCAATCCCCCCAATGTATTTTTTAAATTATTGTATTTAATATTTTTAGAGTAGGTAATATAATACAAATAATTAAAAATTCTAAAGGTACAGGAGGGTATTCTAAGAAGAGTCAATCTCCTTCCTAATCCTCAACCCTAGACACCCAATTTGCTACCTCAGAGGTAACTACTAGTAATCTAATTTTTTGTGTGTCTTTGCAGTTTGGGGATGCCTATACAAGCATATATACATATATATAGAGATCTGCCTTATTTTTTAAGTGGCTGCATAGTATTTCATTGTATGTGATATACCCTAATTTATTTAACTAGATCCCTATTCATGAATGTCTGGATTATTTCCCATCTTTTGCTATTTAAACAACATTGCATTGATTACCTAGTGTTTGCCATATTCTGTGGATGTATATTTGCAGGATATCTGGTAAATCTCCAGAACTAGAATTGCTGGGTCAATTAATTTGTATTATTAATCAGTGTTATCAAATTGTCCTCCATATGAGTTGAATCAATTTTTACTCTCACAAGAAGCATAACTATACTCCCACTAGAGACTCATTAGCACAATGGGCTGTTAAACTTTTAAATCTCTACCAAACAGATAAGGAAATAATAGTAATTTGGATTTCCCTTGTCACGAGTGAGATTGTGCCTCTTTTCACACATTCAAGGGCCATTTGTACCACCCTCTCTGTGAACTGTTTATATCATTTGCACATTTTTTTCTAAATTTCACTGCTCTTCTCTTTCCTATTGAATTGTAGGAGTCCTTCATGTATTAACGAATTTCTTTTTTTCAGTAAGTTGACTTGAGATATTTTCCCAATTTATCATTTGTCTTTTGCTTTTGTTTTATCCTTATAGAGATTTTTGATTTGCATGTGGTTGGATTTATCAATGTTTTATTTTGTGGATAAAACTTTATGTTAAGTTTGAAAGGGTCTTCCACACCACAGTGCATAAGTTTAGGTTATTGACTGATTCTCCCATATTTTCATTCTGTATTTTTATAGTTTCATTCTCATGCTTAAGATTTAATGCATCTGGAATTAATTTTGGTAAAAAGCATGAGGTAGAAACCCAACTAAATTTTCCATAGGGTTTCCCAATTGTTCTAATACCATTCATTGAATAATCCATTTTTCTCTCAATAGTTGGCAATACTGTGTTTACCAAATACTAAATTTCTATGTGTATTTGAGTCTCTTTCTATATGCACCAGTATGTTTTAATAATTGTAATTATAATACATCTGACTGGTTTATTGTGATGGTAACATTTCCTCAGGTTTTTGGGAGGAGGTCAATTCTTATTTATTTATTCATATGAACTTTGCAGGCAGTTTATGTACTCCCAGAAAAAAATTTTATTGATGTTTCGACCAATTACCTTCAAGATTAACTTTCAGAGAAGTGATTTTATAATTTTTGATTCTTTTTAACCAAAAATATGGTATACTTTTCTATTGAAGTCTTTTTTGTGTCCCTCAGTAGCACTTAATGTTTTTCTTTGTTTTGATCTTGCACATTTTCCTTTTTTATTCCTATGTACTTTTTTCTTTTTTTAATGTTATAATAAAGTAGGGTCCTTTTACCTCAAGATCTTCTAAATGGTTGTAGTTTATACATATCATGACTTTTGTTTTCTGGATAGTAATTTTCTGCCCAGCTATTTCACTCAATTTTCTTATTATTTATAATAACTTTATTGCAGATTCTTTAATTTTTTAGGTAAAAAGAAATATATCTGTAAATAATGATTATTTTATGTAGAATTTTTATATTTAGAATATTTTATATCCAGAATTTTTTTCTCTTGGCCATCATCAAAGAGACAAAAGATTTAAAAAATGCTATCATGGATGTGGAGGAAAGGGAACCCTTGTTAACTGTTGGTGGGATTGTAAATTAGTCACTATGGAGGATCCTCAAAAAATTAAAAATAGAGTTATCATATGATCCAGCAACTTCACCTCTTGGAATATATCTAAAGGAAACAAAAACACTAACTCAAAAAGATACCTACACCCCTATGTTCACTGTAACATTATTTAAAATAGCCAAAATATGGAAACAACCTAAGTGTCTATTGATGGGTGAACGGATAAAGAAGTTGTGGTGTATATATATATATATATATATATATATATATATATATATATATAATTATATAAATATTATAATATAAATGATATATGTATATAATTCAGCCATAAAAACAGGAAATCCTACTATTTGTGGCAACATAGATGGATCTTAAAGGCATTATGAAAATGTCAGAAAGACAAATGCAGTATGATCTCACTTATATGTGGAATCTAAAAAAAACAAAAAAATCCAAAGAAAGCTGGAGTAGCAATTCTCATATCAGACAAAATAGACTTTAAAATAAACACTATTATAAGAGACAAGGAAGGACACTACATAATGATCAAGGGATCGATCCAAGAAGAAGATATAACAATTGTAAATATTTATGCACCCAGCATAGGAGCACCTCAACACATAAGGCAAATACTAACAGCCATAAAAGGGGAAATTGACAGTAATACATTCATAGTAGGGGACTTTAACACCCCACTTTCACCAATGGACAAATTATCCAAAATGAAAATAAATAAGGAAACAAAAGCTTTAAATGATACATTAAACAAGATGGACTTAATTGATATTTATAGGAAATTCCATCCAAAAACAACAGAATACACATTTTTCTCAAGTGCTCATGGAACATTCTCCAGGATAGATCATATCTTGGGTCACAAATCAAGCCTTGGTAAATTTAAGAAAATTGAAATCATATCAAGTATCTTTTCTGACCACAATGCTATGAGACTAGATATCAATTACAGGAAAAGATCTGTAAAAAATACAAACACATGGAGGCTAAACAATACACTACTTAATAACGAAGTGATCACTGAAGAAATCAAAGAGGAAATCAAAAAATACCTAGAAACAAATGACAAGGGAGACATGACAACCCAAAACCTATGGGATGCAGCAAAAGCAGTTCTAAGAGGGAAGTTTATAGCAATAAAATCCTACCTTAAGAAACAGGAAGCATCTCAAATAAACAACCTAACAACCTTGCACCTAAAGCAATTAGAGAAAGAAGAACAAAAAAAGCCCAAAGTTAGAAGAAGGAAAGAAATCATAAAGACCAGATCAGAAGTAAATGAAAAAGAAATGAAGGAAAGATAGCAAAGATCAATAAAACTAAAAGCTGATTCTTTGAGAAGATAAACAAAATTGATAAACCACTAGCCAGACTCATCAAGAAAAAAAGGGAGAAGACTCATATCAATAGAATTAGAAATGAAAAAGGAGAAGTAACATGTGACACTGCAGAAATACAAAGGATCATGAGAGATTACTACAAGCAACTCTATGCTAATAAAATGGAAAACCTGGAAGAAATGGACAAATTCTTAGAAATGCACAACCTGCCGAGACTGAATCAGGAAGAAATAGAAAATATGAACAGACCACTCACAAGCACTGAAATTGAAATGGTGATTAAAAATCTTCCAACAAACAAAAGCCCAGGACAAGATGGCTTCACAGGTGAATTCTATCAAACATTTAGAGAAGAGCTAACACCTATCCTCAACTCTTCAAAAATATAGCAGAGGGAGGAACACTCCCAAACTCATTCTAAAAGGCCACCATCACCCTGATACCAAAACCAGAGAAAGATGTCACAAAGAAAGAAAACTACAGGCCAATATCACTGATGAACATAAATGCAAAACTCCTCAACAAAATACTAGCAAATAGAATCCAGCAGCACATTAAAAGGATCATACACCATGATCAAGTGGGGTTTATTCCAGGAATGCAAGGATTCTTCAATATATGCAAATCAATCAACGTGATACACCATATTAACAAACTGAAGGAGAAAAACCATATGATCATCTCAATAGATGCAGAAAAAACTTTCAACAAAATTCAACACCCATTTATGAAAAAAACCCTGTAGAAAGTAGGCATAGAGGGAACTTTTCTCAACATAATAAAGGCCATATATGACAAACCCACAGCCAATATCGTCCTCAATGGTGAAAAACTGAAAGCATTTCCACTAAGATCAGGAACAAGACAAGGTCACCCATTCTCACCACTATTATTCAACATAGCTGTGGAAGTTTTAGCCACAGCAATCAGAGAAGAAAAAGAAATAAAAGGAATCCAAATTGGAAAAGAAGAAGTAAAGCTGTCACTGTTTGCAGATGACATGATACTATACATAGAGAATCCTAAAGATGCTACCAGAAAACTACTAGAGCTAATCAATGAATTTGGTAAAGTAGCAGGATACAAAATTAATGCACAAAAATCTCCTGCATTCCTATACACTAATGATGAAAAATCTGAAAGTGAAATTAAGGAAACACTCCCATTTACCATTGCAACAAAAAGCATAAAATATCTAGGACTAAACCTACCTAAGGAGACAAAAGACCTGTATGCAGAAAATTATAAGACACTGATGAAAGAAATTAAAGATGATACAAATAGATGGAGAGATATACCATGTTCTTGGATTGGAAGAATCAACATTGTGAAAATGACTCTACTACCCAAAGCAATCTACAGATTCAATGCAATCCCTATCAAACTACCACTGGCATTTTTCACAGAACTAGAACAAAAAATTTCACAATTTGTATGGAAACAGAAAAGCCCCCAAATAGCCAAAGCAATCTTGAGAATGAAAAATGGAGCTGGAAGAATCAGGCTCCCTGACTTCAGACTATACTACAAAGCTACAGTAAACAAGACAGTATGGTACTGGCACAAAAACAGAAATATAGATAAATGGAACAGGATAGAAAGCCCAGAGATAAACCCATGCACATATGGTCACCTTATCTTTGATAAAGGAGGCAAGAATATACAGTGGAGAAAAGACAGCCTCTTCAATAAATGGTGCTGGGAAAACTGGACAGGTACATGTAAAAGTATGAGATTAGAACACTCCCTAAAACCATACACAGAAATAGGCTCAAAATGGATTAAAGACCTAAATGTAAGGCCAGAAACTATCAAACCCTTAGAGGAAAACATAGGCTCTATGTTCTATGACATAAATCACAGCAAGATCCTTTTTGACCCACCTCCTAGAGAAATGGAAATAAAAACAAAAATAAACAAATGGGACCTAATGAAACTTCAAAACTTTTGCACAGCAAAGGAAACCATAAACAAGACCAAAAGAAAACCCTCAGAATGGGAGAAAATATTTGCAAATGAAGCAACTGACAAAGGATTAATCTCCAAAATTTACAAGCAGCTCATGCAGCTCAATTAAAAAAAACCAAACAACCTAATCCAAAAATGGACAGAAGACCTAAATAGACATTTCTCCAAAGAAGATATACAGATTGCCAACAAACAAATGAAAGAATGCTCAACATCATTAATCATTAGAGAAATGCAAATCAAAACTACAATGAGATATCATCTCACACCGGTCAGAATGGCCATTATCAAAAAATCTAGAAACAATAAATGCTGGAGAGGGTGTGGAGAAAAGGGAACACTCTTGCACTTTTGGTGGGAATGTAAATTGATACAGCCACTATGGAGAACAGTATGGAGGTTCCTTAAAAAACTACAAATAGAACTACTATATGACCCAGCAATCCCACTACTGGGCATATACCCTGAGCAAACCATAATTTAAAAAGAGTCATGTACCAAAATGTTCATTGCAGCTCTATTTACAATAGCCCAGAGATGGAAACAACCTAAGTGTCCATCAACAGATGAATGGATAAAGAATATGTGTCACATATATACAATGGAATATTACTCAGCCATAAAAAGAAATGAAATTGAGTTATTTGTAGTGAGGTGGATGGATTTAGAGTGTGTCATACAGAGTGAAGTAAGTCAGAAAGAGAAAAACAAATACCGTATGCTGACACATATATATGGAATCTAAGGGAAAAAAAAATTCATGAAGAACCTAGGGGCAAGATGGGAATAAAGACACAGACCTACTAGAGAATGGACTTGAGGATATGGGGAGGGGGAAGGGTAAGCTGTGACGAAGTGAGAGAGTGGCATGGACATATATACACTACCAAACGTAAAATAGATAGGTAGTGGGAAGCATAGCACAGGGAGATCAGCTCGGTGCTTTGTGACCACCTACAGGGGTGGGATAGGGAGGGTGGGAGGGAGGGAGACACAAGAGGGAAGAGATATGGGAACATATGTATATGTATAACTGATTCACTTTGTAATAAAGCAGAAACTAACACACCATTGCAAAGCAATTATACTCCAATAAAGATGTTAAAAACAAACCAAAAAAACCCCTAAACTCATCAAGAAAGACTTTAGACTTGTGGTTACCAGAGGTGGAGAGCAGGGCGGAAGGGGAAGGGGAGGAAGGTGGTCAAAGTTCCAGTTATAAGATAAATAAGTGCTAGGGATGTAATGTACAACCTGATGACAATAACCAACACTACTGTATGATATTCAGGAAAGTTGTTAAGAGAATAAAATCTAAGAGTTCTTATCATAAGGAAAAAATTTTTCCTTTTCTTCTATTTTTTCTTTTTACTGTATATAAAAAAGTGTATCTTAGCTGAACCTATTGTGCTAATAATTTCACAATATATGTAAATCAAACTATCCTGGTGTATGCCTTAAACGTATACAGTGATGTATGTCAGTGATCTCAATAAAAGTGTGAACAATTATTTTTTCTCTTACCTTATTATACCAGCTAATACTTCTAGTACAATATTAAATAATAGTGGTGGTAAAGAGCATCCTTTAATGAGTTATGCTTAAATGTTTCTTTATTAATAATAAGGTTTGCTTTTAGGCTGACTGTATATGTTAACACATAAATGCATATTTCTAATATGTTAATGAAGAATTCATCTGCTTCTATTATATCAAGTTTTTTTCAAAATCAAGAATATATAATGAATTTTATCAAATGGTTTCTCAGCAGCTATCAAGGCTCATACATTTTTATCTTTTTTATAGTGCATGGTTAAATTACTTTTTTTATACTAATTATTTAAAATATGTACAAAAACAGAGAGAATAGTTTAATTAAGCCCCACATACCCATCACCTAGCCTCAATAACGATCAACTCATGGACAATGTCATTTCATCTAGATCCTGCCTAATTCTCTTCCTCTTCGCAAATTATTTTCAAACAAATCCAAGATATGATATCATTCCATCTGTAAAGATTTCCATATTAAATGATGGGCTTTCTTTTTTATAAATATAACCGCATGTCATGAATTCATACTGATACTTCTAATTCAAAGTCAGGACTACAGAGTTTTTACTTAATTTCATTGATCTTACATTCATGGGTCCTTTCTTTTACATTGAAATCTCTGTTCTTAAAAACACCAATATAATAACTCATTTTCCTTTTACCACACTAAGCACAAAATAGTCTGAGGGTAACCGTACTCCCCAAAATATGATTAGTTTAAAAAGTTTAAAATTTTGTGCAGTTCTTTTTATAATTAGGGAATGTCCCAAAGGAATGAACAGACACATTGTGATGTTTTAAAGTCAGTTGGAATGATTTATTTCTCTTTTGATTAGTATATATCATAATATTGACCAGTCTTTGAATTTCTAAAATAACCCCATATGAAGAATCCTATAGAGGATTTTTGCATCAATATTTAGTGATTTGATCTATGGGATGTTTGGGGAGCTGTATTTGTTCATTTTGCTCTCAGTTGTTACTATAGCTTCATTCAAATGAATTTGGAAATTGAACATTCTCCTTTTTCTATGCTTAGAAACAATTTAAATAACATCAGAAAAAATGCAAAGGTAATTCAATGGATGAAAGATACTCTTTTCAACAAATGGTGTTGGAAAAAATTGAACATTAATAAGCAAAAAATGATTTTTTATTACATTGATCACACATTTATAACAATTAACATGTAATGAATAATAGAATTAAATGTAAAACCTAAAACTATAAAACTTCTAGAAGAAAACACAGCAGAAAATCTTAGTGAACTGGAGTTAGGCAAAGATTTCTTAGAGACAGCCATAAAAGCATGATCCATAAAAGATTTAAAATGTTAAATTGGACTTTATCAAAAATTTAGGGCTTTCCTGGTGGCGCAGTGGTTGAGAGTCCGCCTGCTGATGCAGGGGACGCGGGTTTGTGCCCCGGTCCAGGAAGATCCCACATGCCACGGAGTGGCTGGGCCCGTGAGCCATGGCAGCTGAGCCTGCGCATCCGGAGCCCATGCTCCCAACGGGAGAGACCACAACAGTGAGAGGCCAGCGTACCAAAAAAAAAAAAAAAAAAAAAAAAAAATTTTAAACTTCTGCTCTTCAGAAGACACTATTAGAATGAAAAGACAAGCCATAGACTGGGAAAAAAAAGCATTTCTATAACACATTTCTGATAAACAACTTGTATCCATACTATATAAAGAATTTCCAAACTAATAAGAAAACAAATAACCAAATAAAAAAATTGGGCAAATATACTAACCGTTATTTCACCAAAGGAGAAATATAAATGGAAAATAAACACATGAAAAGATGCTCAACAATGTTAGTTATTAGGGAAATGCAAAACAAAACACAATTGGAACCATTATTAGAATGCCTAAAATTAAAACAACAACAACTCTGACAATATCGAGGGCTACAGAGGGAATTCAGCAACTGGAACTCTCATCCATTGTGGTAGGAAAACAAAATGGTTCACTTTGAAAACTAGTCTAGTAGTTTCTTAAAAAGCCAAACATACCCTTACATAGGATCCAGGCATCTACTAGTAGGTATATTTACTAAAGAGAAATGAAAACTTACGTTCATGCAAAACCTTGTTGCAAATATTTATGGCAGTTTTATTCATAATCGCCAGAACTCTTGACTGCTCTTTCTCCATGAGTAAAAGGGTTTACTCTTTTCCCCCCAGCTGCAATGCGTTTTCACCTTGAAGCAGGTAGGAGAGGTTCAGGTGGGGCTTTGCGTTCTTCCCCCAGCAGCAGTCACTCCTCTCTTCCAGGCTGTATCAGGAAGCTCTCTCCCATCTGCTGCCCTGCTTTTCATTGTTTGTGTGTGTGTGTGTGTGTGTGTGTGTGTGTGTGTGTGTGTGTGTGTGTGTGTGTGTGTGTGTGTGTGTGTGTGTGTGTGTGTGTGTGTGTGTGTGTGTGTGTGTGAGACCCGGTGGAGGGTGGTGCATAATGGCTTGTGAATGTGAGCTCCATTCGTATATGTAGTTCCTAGGGATTCTGTATCATCACAGTAGCTCACACTTGGCCTTCACCTGCCTTCTTTTTACTCTCTTGGATGGTTCCTAGTGTCCCTGCCTCCCAGGTTCTGCCATAGATGACCCAGTGCTCATGTCTGTTTCTCCTTGGATGCGTCCATTTTTAGTTGGATTTCTGAATACTTTTTGCCCTGGGATCTCAGCTCTCTGTTAGGTTAAATAAATGCTATGATTTTGTGGTTTATCTGATTTTTTGAGCTGGTAGTGTGGGAGTGACACACAATTTAACTTTCTACATTCTAGACAGTAGTGAAACTGTGGCTGTAGTTGTTTTTAATCAATCAAAAAGCTACAGTTGTTCTTTCAGAGAAAGCACTTATGGTTTGTCTTTGTTATTGTTGTTGTTTCTTACAATACAAAGTTTCTTGATTAGAGTTTACCTGCTTCAATTTCAATACTATCACATTTATAGCTCATTTATTTTGAAAATCTTTCAACTAGAATAAGAATTTTCTTGCAATCAGAGCTTTTCTTGCTGACTGTCCTATTATTTTGCCTTTTGAGGACTATGGAAGTATAGAAGAACACTTCTCAGATGAATGTTCCTTTGTTCGACTTGAAATTCAAATACAGTGTAACCTTTCAGTACAGAAGAGTTTTGATCAGCATAAGATTTTTGAAATACATTTGTAATTGTGTATTAATATTGATCTCAAAAGTAAATGATTTCAATTTCCAATTTAAAAGAAAACAAAATAATGACCTCTCCCCTCTGGTTGCTCCTGGCTCAGACGCTTTCCTGCATTTTATCTCTTTTGCTTTAGGCTCTCAAAGCTGTCACTTCTGATGAGGTGGGTCCATCAGTGCGGCTCCCCTCCCTTCCTGCCTTATTCAGTTCTGCTGAGTAGAGATTCCATAAACATGGCCTTGATAACCCTCCTCAGCCAGCTGGTTTTTGTTTTTCCTTTCTCTTTCTTCTCAAGTTCTAATGATAGCATTTAATTGCATCCCTGAGCTCTTGCATCTTCATTTTGTGCAATTGCTTTATAAAGCATCTAGGCTCTTTAAGATTTTAATTTTTGTCAACATGCTAGTCATTGTTTTCATCCTACTCTGTGACAAAGTTTTATTGAGTTATTTTTCTTTGCCGTTGTTGTTGTTGTTGTTGTTTTCTCTGGCCTCCCTTCCCCTTTGTACCATTTCTATTTAGGTCCTATTCAAGTTCCATTTATATCATTACTAATCTTAAATATAAAGACTCTTCCATATCAGCTATTTGCTAGAAGTTTGTGTAAGGAAAGTTCCTGGGCTGTCTTCCAGGCTTGTAAGAACCCCCGTCTATGGCAAGATTGGGTCTGAGAGTTCTTTGCCCTTTACTCCTCCCAGCCCACTGAGACTGGTACTGCTAGGCTGCTCATTGAGTTCCTCTCCTTCACCTCACTTCAAGGGCAATTTATATCTTGCAAATATAACTTGCCTATATGAGATCCTTTCCCTGCTTCTTGAGAACTTGGGGCTAAACCTGACTCAGGAAAGTCCTGGCATCACTCTGCACACCCATTCTCAATACTCTAAACAAGGGCTTGAAATATAGGGTATGCCATCTGCTTTGGAGAAACAACCTCTGGCAGTTGTGTCTGATGCCTGCAACCATCAGAATTCTCTCTTGGCATCTTTCCACATCTGCACTTGATTTTCACAGCATTATTTTCCCATATATTGTGATTGGAGATTTAAGTTGTTCTCTAATTTCATTGAGAATGGATTTGTGTTTCAATTTCCCATTTTCCTATGGCTTCTAAGTGATTTCCTATATTTTAAAACTAGAATTTCTCTTTTCCTCCTCTTACTTCACCCCAGCATTGTCTTTTTTAATACAACTTGTCCTACTTAATAATACAGTGTATGGAATATCTTTTGATGTCGAGTCACTTTTCTAAAATAAACAACCTTGTATATTTGATAGGTTATATTCCTGGGAAGTTGTTACCAATTACATCGTGACAAGGATTCCAAGATTGTCCTAATGAAACTATTTTATGAATGGAGTTTTCATTCTAACCTAACTCCTGCCTCTTAGCATTTGATGGGAATGTTCTTAGATTTGAACAACTATGGATAATACTGTGCACAGATAGATGGCTGTATAAGAACAACAACAAAGAAACAAGTTTTAAGTGCAGATGAAGTGACTAAATAAGAGTATGATAATGACTCTTATTAATAAGTTTTGAGTCGATATGTAAATGAAGGACTGGATATGAGTTTGTAAGAAGTTGGCATTAGAGTTGATTGCCATCAGAGCCAAACAAATCAGTGGGCCAGTATGTTTGACCAGTAGCCACTTAACCAGTAACTGATCCCACAAAAGTGTTTTCTAAAATAACGGAGGAGCCTGGTGTGGCACACAAGGAGAGGAGGGCACAGCTGCTGTTTAGGTGGGGAATGTGGTCTAACTGCCCTCTCTCCTGTAAGCATCACCTTGACCATCCTGTGGTTCTCACAGCAGTGTCCCTCAGTCATTGCCTTGGCGACTTCACTGCCCACCACCTCTCTCTGGTGTCTGTGCTCCCACAGCACCTGCCTGTTCTCAGTTCCTCTAATCAGCCAAACTCTTGTCCAGCTTAGGAGCTTCATATACATTGTCCTCTCTGCCTGGCGTGCTCTTCCTCTGCTCCCTCTTGTCAACTTCCATTCCTTCCTTAAATGCTCCCTCCTCCACGAAGCCTTCCCTCAGGGCTCCATGGAACTCTTATTTGCCTTGTCAGTCTGTCCTGAAAATGCCTGTGTCCCTCAATCCAGTGAAAGTTTCCTAAGGCAAGGACAATGTCTTGGTCCTCTTCATATAAGTTTATTATATGTTTATTAGTTAAAAAAATTTTTTTTTGGCCACGCCCCACAGCATGCATGATCCTAGTTCCCTGACCAGGTATCGAACCCACGGCCCCTGCAGTGGAAGGGTAGAGTCTTAACCACTGCAGGGAAGTCCTATGTTTATTTAGTTTTAATTGATCTGCTCACTTAACATTTTTTTGAGGAAGCATTAGATTCTGAAAAAAATTCCCATGAGTGATAAGTGTCATGGTTAAAATGAAGACAAAAGGTCAGAAACCATAAGAAATAGGTGGAAATAACTGTACCTACTGTGAAATCATTCGTGAAACTGAATTATTTACTCTTGTCTTCAGTACAGCATTGACATAGGGTTCTTATACCAACTGAACGTTAATTAATAAGGGTTTAACTGAGTTGCCATCTCTAAAAGCCAACTGAGAGCAACTCACTCACCAACACAGATGGCTAGATGTTCTGAAATCCCCACCTGTTTTAGTTGCCTGAATTTTTTTACCTTCTGACTTGTCATCTAGAAGTTGCTCCTGAGACAAATGTGAGAAAGCTGAGGTCTCGAACTCCCCACACGAAGCTCACAGGTGCAGAGAGTGTGTGTGTGTGTGTGTGTGTGTGTGTGTGTGTGTGTGTGTGTAGGAGGGAGAGGGGGCAGTCCTTCAAGCCTTTCTTTCCTGCTTCTCTGGGAGAATGCAGCCAACCCAAGCTCCTGCTGGTCTCACTGTGGGACAACCTGAGCTCTCCAAGTTGTGTCCCCTTGCGTCTCACCTCTAATATAATGGCTTTTTTACATTTCTTATCAGACCATCATGGGAGCAGTGCCTTTTCCTTTCTATCTGCCACTTTTAAGTATTCGAAAAGATTGAGTGCAGTCCTTCTTCTCTTCGTCTGCCCTCTAATCTCCTTCTTTTCCCTCACATGGGTGTTGTTCCACCCACGGTGTGCTGCTCCCTGCCTGGCAGGTGATCCAGCCAGCAAAGGCAGCCACGATGCCACGTGCACAGGTGTGGCCACCTGCACAGGTGTAGTCACCTGTGGGAAGCCAAAGTCATCTAAACTGACCTCTTGCCCACTTGCAGCATATGACAGATAAGATAAAGGAAGACATACGGATAAAAAAGCTATTTAAAATTATTTCTAATTCCCCTGCCTCATGGGCTGGGGTATTTCCTGGGAATAGGAAGGCCCTTTGTAAGCTACATGCTCTCAACAGTAGAGGATGCAAGTTCAGAGGCAGAGAAGCTGGGGCAGAGTTACATTACTCTGCATGATCAGGGGGTGAGAGTAAATGAGATGGGAATAGCGAAATCCAGGAGGAAGGAGGCTGGGATGCCCCACCCCCAGCAAAGACATAGGCAAAGGGGATTTTTCCAGGAAAATGCCATGTACTGTAAAACCATGTTCTGGGAATTTTCATCAAAATTATTGAAAGCACGGTATGCTTGTAGAGCTGCATTTCTTATGCAAGAGAGTGGTGACAAGCATGGGTTACCAAGTTGGGAGGGTGGGGCAGAACAAAATCAAACCTTGATTCTGACTTTGACTAGTAACACTCATGCATGACGTTCACTCCAGCCATCAACCCACGTCTCCCAGTCATGATTGTCCTACATGGTAAAAAGCTGAAGTCCCCAACTCAAGAAGCCTTTCTTTTGGAGAGAAGTATTTTCCAGAGCTTCTATGGCCAAAAGGCAAAAGATGGGAAATTATTTGTTTCAAGTGGAAACATAAGATAATTAACAACAATTGATATACATTTTAAAGCACTAAAGTCCGATTGCTAATTTATGAATGGTATATAGTACAAGTTTTATATGCATAAAACTTGAAGTGTTCATAAAGTTATCATAATCTTAAATGTGTTTATTCAGCCAGTTATTCCAAATGTATTTATTAGAATTAGTTTAAGTTTTTGTTTGAAGTGAAATTATAAGCTCCTGAACTCAAATACATATGGCAGCTCTTGATTTTTTTTCCAGTTTGTATAAAAACACTATAGGAAGCATGAGAAGCAATTATAGTTTTCAAGACTGTATCGTCCATGATTTCCAGCAGATGACATAAAACTTTAGCCTCTTTTGAGTTTAGAATTCTTGTGTAGCTTTCTGCAGACCTTCAGAGCATACTGCTGAAATTCTAGGACTATACAGCTGAGACTCTTGGCATAGGTTCACGAACCCATGACGTTGCTCCAAAGCAGAATTTACTTTATGTAGGGGATGTTCATGCCAGTTGTCCATCAGAGGGATTTAAGACAGAATTAAGGGTCCATCTTTTGGGAAAACAAGTTAATCTCTCTCTGAGTGACTGAGAATGCATCCTCCATCATACCATAAAGGAAGTATAATGTCCAGGCCCCATGAAACCAGAAGATGACGTTCCAAATCCATGTTAAGAGAGAGCGTGGGGAGACCAAAAGACCCTCAAAGTGGTGGGGCCCTTAACTCTGCAGATAAGGGCGTCTGTGATGTTCTGCCAGAGCCTAGAAGATGGAAGCCAGCATTTGTCTCACCTTGTATGGTAGAGGCTATGAAAAACTGTAATGATCATACACTATAAAATAGGATCATTATGTTATATCTGCCATCAGTATAATAATAGAAAGTTTGTAACAGACAGAATTATCTCATCTTTAGAGGAAGACAGAACTCAGTTAAAATAAAGATATGGCTCTGTCCCATCTCTGAGGGAGGGATGATGCTTTTACAATATTTAGATATGTTGGTTGGGGATGGAGCAGGATAGGGAGAGGGGAGTAACTGGATTTGGTCATCCCGGCAATTAATTAATTGTTGCATTTTAAAATACATAAAAAAATGAGACATTTTTTGCTAAATTTACATGTGTAGATTTGAAGGATGAGCTGAATTTGGGTAGGCAGATATTAGGGAATGGGAAGGGTGACATTTCCAGGAAGAAAAGCAAAATAGGCAAAAATTAAGAATGGGAATGGGTGTGATGAGTGTGATGATGGAGAAAGCAAGCTATAATGTTGGAACAAGAAAGCAGAAGCTCTGTAGTGTGGTTCTTGGAGCTAAACTCAGACGGATGAACTTAAAGGGGCAGAGAGACAGGAATGGATGGAGCCAGGGAGCTCCACGAAGAAGACTTATTTATTTATTTTAAAGAAGCCTTTTAAAGTGAGGACTGAAGTGGCGTGAACTTGGGCTTCGATGCTGGCAATGGGAATGGAGAGTAAGGGGTATATCCAAAGGGGCATTTCAAAAAAGGAGTGATGTGATTTGGTGACATATCGGTCATAGGGGTTGAATGAAAAGACTAAAGTGAAAGATGTATTCATATTTCCTTAACTGGGAGACCGGAAGAGTTCCAGTGCCCTTGAGTAAAATGGTAACGTTGAAAGGGAATTCAGTTTAAAAGAAAATGAAGAAAGGGATTAAAGCTGTGTTTTGGTCCCACTAAACTTGATGTGACAATTGAGTATCCAAGTGGAAAGTGTTAAGAGACCTGAAAATGGGGGTGTTCTGTTGGAGTGAGAAGTCAGGATAGAAGTTGTAGATCTAAAAGTTATTAGCATTGATTCCATACAGATAAAAGTGAATGAAACCTCAGAGTGAAAATAAAGGCATAAATTCTGACTCTAAGAATTGGGAACTGGTGCTACATGAGTTTTTTATGTAGTTACTTTTGGCAGCCAGTACTACATTTCATTCAATTGATGATAACAGTAAGATCGGGGAAACGTATTTCCTGGTTTTCTATAGGTTTTCCATTATTTCTCTAGTCAAATTTATCCATTACCATCAAGAAGCTGTATTTGTTTTAGTGATGAACTTCCCTCTAGCAAGCATTAAAAAGAGTCCTGCCTGGCTGCAGATTTTTTTAAATGACACAAACACTACCCATTTCCCCACCTGAATTTTCAATTCTGAGGTTTCTGACGATGAACTGCACTGTGGTAGAGGAGAGAGGAGGAAGGGTGGATCGAGACAGATCTTTTTATAAAGATTAGCAATTCTCCATGCTTTTATCCCAGGCAAAGATTACATTTAACACCCAGGGTCTCAGCTGCCTCAGATCCTTTTCAGAACGAGGAACTGTGGCACTGCAGATAGTTTGGGGTGTCCTTTCATTTTTTGACAGTATTAAATATATACCCCAGTGAGCCATAAATCAGTGATTTATCTAAGAATAAATCATATCTCTAATAAGGGACCACTTCTTTTAAATGGGACAGTGCCTTATATTAAACAGACAGACTTTCTCAAAAATACAAACTGTGTCAGCCAGCCATTTTTAATGAATATAACTGAGATTTTCTCTTTCTTTAGGAGAAAGCGATTTCCCTTCAAAAGGGCAAATCAGGGGGATTTGCTGAGTTTTGTTGGCTATTGCGTACACTTTAGTTAGTCTTTCAGCTACAGGGAGAGTTAAGATTCCTCCCAGATTTTTCACTGTGGAGGTTGCATTAGGGAAAGGGAAGGAAAGAAATAAAGGGGAGACCCCCCTCAGGAGCTAAACATGGTGGAAATGCCATGGGACAGGGCCCCACAGGGACTGCTTTTGCTTGTGTGTGTGTTAGTATTTCACACCACACATGCTCAGTGTCATCCTGGGAAGTGGGGGGTTGTAGGACTCATTTGCTGTGGCGTTCCTGGTGCTTAGCAACTATCTACTGAATAGATATATTTTATCTGCTGAAATGATATGATTATTTCTTAAGTATTCAGATTCTATCTTTGGCTATTCTGATTTACCAGAGATGTGATCCGTGCCTTTACCACTGTTAGGCTGAAAGCAGAGCTGGAAAAGGGAAACGAGTTTAAATATAAAAATGCACCCTTTATTTTCATCAATAGCATAAGATGTTTTGTAAGCATTTATATCTCTGATGGAAGACATTGCTGTGTTCTGTTTAGATTCATTTTAATTAAGAAATTTCAGTGGTGGGCAGTGAAAAGAAGGAGAAGGGTATGGGCATGGGCAGAAAGGAAGCTGAGTCCTTTAAAGGGCTATAATCTACGAGAACTGGCTCTGCATAAAAATAAATAAATGGGTCAGCTGTATACACATGTGAAATTTGAACAACTGGAGACAGAAATAAACACGATGGAGACACATGTTTCTGGCTATACAGTGAACTAAAATATTCTGAAATCCCCTCTCATGTAAAATACCTGAAAATGCTGGATAAAACATTTAAATATACATAGGTTTAATTCATAGCTAAGCTGAAAAATGGAAGGAAAATACTTAAGGCTGAAAATAATAATAAAGAAATAATCCAGAAAAATAAGTGGGCAATGAGCCAATGGCTGCCCTGGGATATCTGCCTATTCCAGGCAAATTAGAGGTTCCATTTTCAAGGGCTGATATGGGAACAGGGACAAAGCTTAAAGTTAGCACAAGGAGGGAAGTCAGATCAGAGCTCCCTCCCAAAGGATGACACTCAGGGAAAAGACAAATTAGGGTTGGGGGGAACTTGCCCTACAAAGGGAGGCAGGAAGGACACTTTCCTTAGCTCTAAATAAAAAGAAAATGCTATCTTCCTTGGAAATTTATAACCATAAACTCTCATGAGTTTGGGACCAAATTTTACTTTACATACCTAAGAGTGCAACTGCTGGTATATATGGTAAGTTTATGTTTGACATTATGAGAAACAACCAAACTCTTTTCCACAGTGACTATACCGTTTTCCATGTCATCAGCCACGTATGAGTGTTTCAGTTGCTTTGAATCTTTGCCAGCAATTTGTACTGCTAGTCTTTCTTTTCTCTTGTTTTTGTTTCTAGCTATTCTATTAGATGTATAATAGTATGTCATTGTGACTTTAATTTGCATTTCCCTGTTAATGATGTTGAACACCTTTTTATTTGCTTATTTGCCATCCATATATCTTCTTTGGTGAAGTGTCTGTCAATTGTTTTGCCCATTTAAAAAATTGTGGTTTTTATTAACATACTGTTGAATCTTGAGAGTTGTTTATGTATTTTGGACAGCAGTCCTTTGTGAGATATGTAATTTGAAAATATTTTCTCCCACTGTGTGGCTTGTGTTCTCAGCTCCTTAACATTGCCTTTTGCAGAGCAAAAGTTTTCAATTTGGCTAGTAAATTTTTCTGTAATGGATCCTGCTTTGTATTTAAAAACTCTTTGCTAAATGGAAATCATGCAGATTTCTGATGTCTCCTAGAAATTATAAAGTTTAATCTTTTACATTTAGGTCTAGATCCATTTTGAGTTAATCTTTATATAAGATTTATAATATTTAGGTCAAGATTTTGTTTTGCATATGGATATCCAATTGTTTATCACCATTTGTTGCGACTACTGTTCTTTCTCCATTAAATTGCCTGTGTATCTTTGTCAAAAATCAGTTGACTATATTTATATAGATCTATTTTGGGGCTCCTTCTTCAGTTTCATTTATCTATGTGACTGACCTTTCACCAGTACCACACTGCTTTGATTACTATAGCTCTACAGTAGGTCTTGAAGTTAAATAGTGAAAGTTCTCCAACTTGCTCCTTTTCAAAATTATTTTGGCTATTCAATTATATTGTTTCTGTATATGCATTTTAGAATTACCTTGGGAATACCTATATGAAAGCCTGCTGGGGTTTTGATTGGGATTACATTGAAACTATAGACAAAATTAGGCAAAATTAATATTTTTACTGTATCAAATCTTTCAATCCATAAACATGTTATATCTCTCCATTTATTTAGATCTTCTTTGATTTCTTTCATTTATATTTCTTAGTTGTCAGCATAGAGATCCTGTATGTAATTTGTTACATTCATACATAACTAATTTTTCAGTTTTTGGTGCTATTGTAAGTAGTAACTTATTAATTTTAAATTCCAATTATTCACTGTTAGTGTATGGAAATATAATTGAGTTTTGTTTATTGATCTGTATCCTGAAAAAATCAATTACAGTTTTCAGATGGTTGTGTGTGTATGTTTGTGTGTCTGTGTGAGTGTAGATACTTTGAGATTTTCTACATAGGAAATCTTGGGATCTGTGATTAAAGACCATTTCCTTTGTTTCCAATCCTGTGTGTGTACTTTCTTTTTTCCTTTCTATCTTTATTGGCTAAGACTATCAGTACAGTGTTGAATAGGACTAGCGAGAGAGAATATCTTTGCCTTGTTCCTGATGTTGAGGTGAAAATATTCAGTGTTTCACTATTAAATATGATGTTAGTGCAAAGTTTATATGTGTCCTTCATCAAGTTATGTAAGTTTTCTTCTTATTCAAGTTTGGTTAGAGTCTATCATGAATGGTTTTTGAATGTCATTTAATGTTTTTTCTGCATCTATTGAGATAATCACACTTTTTATTCCTTTAGTTTGTTAATGTGGTGAACTGGATTTGCATTCCAGAAATAAACCCCTCATGGTGTGATGTGTTATCCCTTTTACGAATTGCAATACTTGATTTGTTAATATTTTGTTGACAGTTTTTGCATCTATGTTTATGAGGGACCATGGTCTCCAGATTTCTTTTCTTGTAATTGTCTTTGGTTTGGGAATTAGGGTAATGCTGGCCTCACAAAATGAGTTAGGAAGTGTGCCCTTCTCTTCTATTTTCTGGATGATGTGTAGAAATGATATTATTTCATCCTCAAATAGTAGTTGAATTTACTAGTGACACTATCTGAGCCTGAAATGTTTTTGTTTATTGTTGATGGAAGGATTTTAACTACAACTTTAATTTCTTTAACAGACATAAGGCTCTTTCAATTATCTATTTTTTAAATTGAGTTTTGATAACTTGTGTCTTTCAAGAATTTGGTCAATTTCATCTTAGATGGTGAATGTATAAGAATGAGATTTTCATAGTATTCCCTTAGCGTTGTGGACCGTGTATGTGTGTGTGAGAATGTCTGTGGGGCCTACAGTGATATTCTCTCTTTTATTCATGGAATCAATAATTTCTGCCTTCTCTCTTGTTCCTTGGTCAGATTGGCTAAGGGTTTATCAGTTTCATAATGATATTTTTAAAAATGGCTTTTGGTTTCATTGATTTTTCTCTATTCTTTTTCTGTTTTCAAATTCATTGATTTCTGTTCTTTAGTAATTTCCTTCCTTCTGTCTGCTGTGAATTGGTATTTGCTTAAGGTTTCTTGAGGTAGAAGCTTAGATTAGTAATTTGAGACTTTTATTCTTTTCTAACAGTAAGCATTTAATGGCACAAATTTCACTCTGAGCACTACTTTAGCTGCATTCTATAACTTTTGATAAGTTGTATTTTCATTTTCATTCAGTTCAAAATAAATGATTCATAGCAAAATATAAACTACCAATTCTGACCCAAGAAGAAGTAGGAAAATTCAACCAATTATAAAAGAAGAGATTGTAAAGTTGGTAAGAGATCTGTCAGATAGTTTAAAAGCTGAGCTCTAGCTAATAACTTTAACAATCAGATAATTTTAATATTATTAAAAATTGTTCTAAACCATTTAAAGAAGGAAAGTTCTTACGATTCATTTTATGAGATGAATAGATCCTTGTCACAAAAACTCTATAAAGTGACAGAGGGGAAAAAAGCATACTAAAGACCAATCTCATTTGTCTCAAGACAAATATAAAAATATTATGTAAAATAGTACCTGAGTCCAGCAGTATAAGAAAAGAATAATATGTTATGACCAAGTAGGGTTTATTCTAGTATTATATCTGATATTTATGAATGTAACTGATTAATGAATAAAGGAGAAAAATTGTATGATGATTTTAATAAATTTCAAAAACCAGTTGACACAATTTAGCAGTTATTTTTAATAAAAACTGTTTTAAAGCTAGTAATAAAAGGAAACTTGTTAAATATTTATAATAAAAATAATTTACCAAAACTAAACACCAATATCACTCTTACATTACAACACTAAAACCATTCCCATTAAAATCAATATTTTGGGGGGAATTCCTTGGTGGTCCTGTGGTTAGGACTCAGCGCTTTCACTGCCATGACCCAGGGTTCAATCCGTAGTCAGGGAACTAAGATCCTGCAATCCGCACAGTGTGGCCAAAAAAAAAAAAAAAAAAAAAAAATATATATATATATATATATATAGTTTTGAAAGTTCTAGTAAACTTAAAAGTAAAATAAAATAAATATTACAAAAATAAAATTTGCTATTATTGATAATATTGCACATATAAAAAACAAAGAGGTTAATAAAAGAACTACTATAATTAATAAGAGTAGGTAGGGTAGCCTAATATAAGATAAATATACAAAGTTAATAGATTTTCTATATACCATCTATAATCAACTAGAAGAAATAAGAAACTACTCTATCCACATAGTGACAAAGATTATCAAACTCCTGGAAATAAATTTAACATGAAAGGTATAGGATGTATGTTAATAGAATGATCAAATCTTAATAAAAGACGTAAAATCTGTTCAAACTGAAAGATATATCATGTTCTTGGATGAGAAGACTTACTGTCACCCCCAAATATCAATTCAACCACTACCAATATGTTTTTGTTTTTGAGGTGGGTGTTATGGGAATCATGTTAACATTTTTATAGAAGAAAAAAATATCTGGTGGGCTTCCCTGGTGGTGCAGTGGTTGAGAGTCCGCCTGCCGATGCAGGGGACACAGGTTCGTGCTCCGGTCCGGGAAGATCCCACATGCCGTGGAGCGGCTGGGCCCGTGAGCCATGGCCGCTGAGCCTGCGCGTCCGGAGCCTGTGCTCCACAACGGGAGAGGCCACAACAGTGAGAGGCCCCCGTACCGCAAAAAAAAAAAAAAAAAAAAAAAAAAAATCTGAGAATGGTCATGATTATTATGAGATTTGAGGAAGTTCAGGGAGTTTTCCCATATTGGTTTAAAAAAAAAGTAAATAAATCATTGAAAGGTAATTAAGAGCCCAGAAATAGATCTTGATATGTGAGAGAATTTAATATATAAAAGCAGTGACATTTTAATCTAGTAGAAAAAGAATGGTGTCTTTCACGAACAGTGCTGCCACAACTGGCTATCCATTTGGGGAAAAAAAAGTAAAATTGGACTTCCTTTTTACACAATATAAAAATAACAAATGGAGAAAAGACAAATGTTAAATATAAAGCTTAAAAAAAAATCTTAAAAGAGAAATAGGTTACATGTGTAACCTTGGGTTGGAGATACCATGTTAACCAAGACAGCAAACCCAGAAATTATAGAGAAATAATAACTAAACATATTTTATTACATAAGGAATTTTAAAAATTGTGGCTGGAAAATATTATGTTTATATATTCAAATATATTTACAGAACTATAAACCATATGAATAGATAAATGGTGGATACAAAAGTGCAGAAAAGCAAGAATTCTGTTTAAAAATGGTCAAAGAAACTCCAATATGTTCATATGTATGAAAATAATTATATATGCATGGAGAAAGTTCTGGAAAATACATACTCAGTTGTTTCCATTGGTTATGTGAGGGGATAGCAGAGAGAAAGAGTTTGTGGGGAGGGAAAAGATAATGCAAAAGCAAAAGACTATATAAAATGCGGTCATGATAAAAAAATTGTATGTAGAACAACCAGTTTACTAAAATTATATATTTGTATGTAAGTTCATAAAGATATGTATTAAAAGAGGGCTAACAAAATTTTGTTAATGATGGATACCTCAGAAGTTTGGATTTCATGTGATTTTTTTCACCTACTTCCTCATACTTTTGTATATTGTTCACTTTTTTCATAATGAAGATACAGCATTTATTTAATCAGAAATATAAAGCAGTTCCACTGTGAGAAATAAAAACAAAGCAAGATATATTCACCAATCCAAAAGAATTTATTGAAAAATTTGAAATCCAGATGAGAAGCTGGAGACTTGGGGTAGCCCTGGAAGCAGTGGGAAACAAGTTTTATTTTAGTCTTGATATTGGGGTCAAAGCAAATGCTATGAATGGGGAAACTGTTCCCAAACCCCCAAATTAGATTTAAGTCATTTGTTTGGTTTCTTTATCTTCAACAGAAAAAACACACGAACAAACAAAAAGCCCCAAACTTTATTATAAAGTCCCAATTCTGGGGCTGAAGACTTAGGAAATATTTCAAAGAGCAAAATTTTTCAATTTATGCTCTAGTTTTTGGACAAAATGTGGTTCAGAAGGAGAAACGAAAAAGAGACTATTTTGTCCCCATTCAAGAAAGAAAGAAAGGTTTAAACTAGTTATCATCTTGTTACAGAATGAAATAACTGATTTCAGACTCTGTTTTTGCAATAGGACCAGTGCCATCAGTGGGAAAGACTTGATCAGTTCCCCAGAGATGGTGTCAAAGAAAAGTTGTACTGTTACATTCTGCAAGAATTGTTGCATTGAGATGATTTTCAAAGAAATTCTCAAGAAAGGAAAATTACAGCATTCTGTCCTCCAGGTGATAAAGAGCTGCATCCCAGCCTGAACCCTGGCTTCGGAATCAGGTGCTCAGAACGCAGTTTTTATCTAAAACCTATTTTCGCTTACAAAGTTAGGTTATGTGAGCTTTTCATTCTCTCTGACTCTTAGTTTTTTCATCTATGAAATGGGAGCGCTGATAATAACACAATGTAGAAAAGGACACTTACTTGATTTATTTTATGTGTCAGTAGCATAATTCAAATGCAAGCATAATCATGGAAATGTTCATTCAAATAGGTAAAGCTCACAAACGCCATAACCAAAGTAGCTTAAATAAAGGTGGGGTTTTTTCCCCTCTGAAGCCATAATTGATAGCTGCTAGAGATCACTGAGGAGGCCTCTTAAAATAAATAGCAGCAGAGAAGGTTTTTAATGTGTTCTCTGAAATCATGAAACACAGAGCAATGTCAGAAATCATCTGGCAGTATGTCTTGCTCTAGTTGAAACAATTAAGACTCCAAGTGGTAAAGTGAGTGGATCAAGGCTGCATGGCTTCTCTGTGATAGTTTTGTGACTGAAATTGCCTTGAGTTTCCATCTGGTGTTTTCCTTCTCACAAGTGAGAGAGGATTCACTCTTTACTAGAGACCCCCACTTACAAAATGTGATCTTTATAAAAGCTTTCTTGACCACTCCCCACTACCTCCCTATCCACAGAAATGACCTCTTTTGTCATCCTGCTTTCCTGTATCCATTTTTAACACTGCACCTCAAAGACTTGTTGCATTGGTCTGTCTTCCCCACTAATCTGATAGTTCTTTAAGGCGGGAGCCATGATATATGTTTTTTCTTCTCCTTTCTTTTCTTCTTCCTTTCCTTCTTCCTTACTTCCTTCCTTCCTCCTTCCTTCCTTCCTTCCTTCCTTTCTTCCTTTCTTTCTTCCTTTTTCTTTCTTTCTTTCTTTCTTTCCCTCCCTCCCTCCCTCCTTCCCTCCCTCCCTTCCTTCCTTCCTTCCTTCCTTCCTTCCTTCCTTCCTTCCTTCCTCCCAGGGTACCTCAGTCCTTGCTCTTAAGGCCTTCCACACAGTATGGAGGGTAATCTGCTTTACTCAATGCCTACCGATTTAAATACTAATCACATCTAAAAAGTACTTTCACAACAACATCTAGGCTGTTGCCAAATAACTGGGCACCAGAGCCTAGCCAAATTGATACATAAAATTAACCATCACAAATGGTGATGAAAGGAGAGGAGATTGTGGTCAGAAACTTGGATGCTTGAATTAGTGAATTTGGAGGTACAGCAGTATGACAGAGTCCATGAAGTGATCATGCATATGGATAACTAGGGTAGAGATGTGAAGGTCAAGGAACAGACAGATCAGCATAATGACTGGACTCATCTACTTGGACCATGAAGTCATCGAGGAGGCTGTCAGATAAGACAGAGAGGAAGAATTTGAGCCATGAGCTAAAGTATTTACTAAATGATGGATAATGATCAGGAGGAAGAAAGATGACCAAGCAAGGGGAGAGAGGGTGATATGGTCAAATGGCATGAACCTCAATGAAGAGAATGCTAACCTTCAGCCCCGCCACTGGATAGTCTTAAGCAAATTATTTAATCCTTCTGTGCCTGTGCTTTTTCATGTCTCAAGCAGAAATTCCAATCCTACTTTTCTGTCCAAGGACTGTTGCAGGAATCAAGTATGGTGGTAAATGAAAAAGCAGTTTGAAAAACTGAAAGGCAGCAAAGCTGATTAGAGAGAAGATAAGTAGGATTTCTTGATAATGATAGTTATTAACATTGGAATATGTCTCCAAACAAAGTTAGGGAATTTCTGATTTTAATTCAATGGAACTGAGGTAGCCAGCCTCCAAATAACCCCTACCTCTGGTATTCACACTTTTATGTAGGACACTCCCACATTTAATAGGACTGATTCGTATAACAAAAAGAATGTGAGAGAAGTGATGGTATGTGACTTTCGAGACTAGGTCACAAAGAGCACTGGGGTTCCCACCTTGCTCTTGCATCATTTGCCCTGGCAGAAGCCAGTTGTCATATGTACTAGAAGCTGAGGCCTCCTGCCAACAGCCATGTGAGGGAGTCATGTTGGACACAAATCCTCCTGTCCCAGATAAATATTGCTATTTACTGACTGTATCAGACACATCTTTTGTGCCTCCTCAGGTTCCCTCAACATTGTCACCTCCAGGCCCTCAAGCTGCTTGCTCTGTCTCAGCCGTCTCTCCTGCCTACCAAGACCACCCAGACCCCACATTCCGCGCTGCCTGGGGCCAATTAGTTGCTTGCCTGGGGATGCTGGGTCCTTGCCCTCGGCCGCTGCTGTGCAGTCAGGCTAACCAGATGCAGGTCTAGTCTCTGTCCTCTTCTGCCACTTCTAGACTTTAATGTGATGCCATGCCACAGGCATGGGAACTGGACGAGGGAGTCAGATTTCCCATCCTGGAAGTCCCAGGTGGGAGTGTTACTGAAGGTGGGGTTCAGCTGCTCACCGCTCAAAAGCCAATAAAGAGGCAAGGCTGGTGGAAAGGAAAGTTTGCTTTATTTCAGAGGCTGGCAACCTGGGCAGGGGAAGGCAGGCTCCTATCCAAAGGCCAACTCCCCCGCCGACAAGCAGTGGGCAAGAGCTTTTATAGGCGGAGGAGGGGGGCTGAATGTGGAAACAGCACAGTCAGCTCTGACAGTCATCTTGAAACTGGTCATGCGGTGGTCTGATCAGCGTCATCTTGATTGTTTTAAGTACAGTTAATCTTCAGTTCCAGGGTTGGTTCGTTCCCATTTCTTTGAAGCCAGTTCTTGGAATTGTGGCAGCTTATGTCATGGCTACAGTCTGATCATTATGTAGTTAACTTCTTCTACCTGGTGGGGGTCTCAGTATCTATAAAACAGCTCACAGGATGTGGCTCAGAATATTATCTATAGTCTTTGAGGAGGAACTAAAAGTCCTTGACTTTGCTTAATGACTAAACTATTATTGTTTTGTCCTATCTGACTGCTTTTCTTTGCTTTTGTATTTCTTCACTTCTCTGATTAAACTTATTTTTTGGCTCAAGTTTTTTTTGTTGTTTTTTTTTTTTGCGGTACGCGGGCCTCTCACCGCTGCGGCCTCCCCTGTCGCGGAGCACAGGCTCCGGACGCGCAGGCTCAGCAGCCATGGCTCACGGGCCCAGCCGCTCCGCGGCATGTGGAATCTTCCCGGACCGGGGCATGAACCTGCGTCCCCTGCATCGGCAGGCGGACTCTCAACAACTGCGCCACCAGGGAAGCCCCTGGCTGAAGTTTTTTTACAGACAAAAGGAAGTGGGAGGACATGGTGGGGATGGGGGGAATCATAGGTTCCTGCTCCATTTCAGGAGTGGGTGGTGGGTAGTGGTGGTTACCTAACTGCAGGATGAAATCTGTCCAGTAGGAAACAGGTAATGACAGAGAGCCCACCATTAAATTTCCTCTTCTTTCTCCCTCCGATGGACTGGCCTGAACACAGCTTCTGGAGCTGCTCTGTGTGGCCCTGCAGATGCCACTACGATGTCACCTACTTGTCTCTTCCTGGCTCCTGAGAAGACAGTGACCAGAGTCACACATCATCTTGCCCTGCTTCCCCTCCTCCCTGCCTCACTTCCCTTTATTTTCTTTTTTAATATTTATTTATTTATTTTGGCTGTGCCAGGTCTTAGTTGTGGCACACGGGATTTCATTGCTGTATGTGGGATCTTTTAGTTGCAGCTTGAGGGCTCTTAGTTGCGGCATGCATGTGGGATCGAATCCAATTCCCCAACCAGGGATCAAATCCAGGCCCCCTGCACTGGGACCGTGGAGTCTTACCCACTGGACCACCAGGGAAGTCCCTCAATTCCCTTTAAATGCTCTCTGTCCTGGGATTTTACCCTCCAGAAACTCAGCTCTTCATCGCTGAGTCGGGCTTTGTTTTCTAGGGAACCTGGGCTAAAAGACAAACTATTCCAGTACCGTTTTTTATAGTAACACATTTGTACACCTTTCCTGTCTTTCTGCTCAAAATCCATGTATGGGTTTTGGGGATCTGCCTGCCCATGTGGGTCTATATTCAACGTTCACTAATGTTTACATACACATCTACTTAGATGATAGAATTTCTCTTCTATAATTTGATGTACTTGAGCTACCCTGACTTCACTGCTGCTTCTTAGACTGTCAGGCACATTCCGACCTTTGTATTTGCTTTTCCTCCTGCCTGGGTGACTTTTGACCCAGATGACCACATTCCTTCACCTCCTTCCTGTCTGTACTCGTGAGTTTTCCCCTGATCTTTCTCTGTAAAATTGTATCCCTCCCCTCTTCTAACAACAACCTAGCTCCTCTCCTGCTTTATTTTTCTGTATAGCTTTGTTTATCCATCTCCCCCAACTAGAATATGGGCAACACACTGAGGGCACACGTTTTCTGTATATTTTCTTTACTGCTATATACCCCAGTGCCTAAAATAGTGGCTGGCACATAAAAGTGCTCAAAAGTGTTTGTTAAACGGGTGAATGAATTAATCAATCAATTGCTCAATCAATAATATCTATCAGATAGCAACTTACTAGTGTGTTAGCATTGATTCATTTGGTTCAGTTTTCAGGAAGAGCCAGATACTATGCAGCACTAGGACACCTAAATTGGGTTTACATGGTGGTTGAGTGATTATGGTGAAAATGATCAAGTTCACAGGGAAAATCCATACCTTTATCATTAAGTAGGCACTGAGAATCTACTGTGTACCTATCCCAAATGAGAACCTGGGGAGATACAAACAAACATGAGATATAGTTGTCCTTTTCACAAAGCTTTTCACTTTATTTAAGGAAATTGATGCTGTCATATGAAATAAGCAGAAAACTTTAAACCATTAATCCATGTGAGTTTTGACTTTAAGTGCATTCACAGGTAGGGAACAAGAGAGGATGCAGATGTTAGAACCCTTACCCTCCAGCTCTCCCACTCAAGCCTTCTTCAACCTTTGACAATCGACTTAACCTTTCCCTAGTCCCAGACCTCACCTATGAGGCTGAGATAATCTACTAGGGATTATTAAAAGGATTAAATGATACAAAGCAAGTAAATTGCTTAACACACTGGAATTGCTCCATAAATATTCACCGTTTTTAGGTGTCATTATTATAATTTTTAAGAAGCTGCATAAGGATACTATCACAGAGAAGTTGAGACTTGAGGAATAAATAGGACTTCAGGGAAGAGGGAAAAATAGAGGGAATGAGGGACAAACAAGTCCAGAAACCCAGAGGCAGGGATGCATATGGTGGGCTGGAGGGAGCAGTGCCACAGGTGATGGAGTGAAGAAGGAATGGGGCAGGCAGGGATGTGCAGACAGGTTATGTCGGGAGGTTGGACTTTAAATACCGCTCTCATTACTGGGTTTTGAAGATCTTGGGAATAGCGAAAAGGGGGGGAGGGCAAGTAGTGCAAAGGGGAAGAAGAAGGGAAGATGGAAAAAGTTGAGAAGCAAAAGTAAAGGCTGGCCATTAGCCAAAAATAGCCTTCTCACATGTAATATTCTCTTAGAATGTATTTAAAGCATTAAGATGAGAGGGCAGTTCAGAGCACTGGATTAATTCCCTTTTCTCTCTCCCCCTTTCTTTCTCTCGCCCCTTTATTAAGAAAATAAAAGAGACTTTGAAATATTAAGAGATAGTGGGATTAGAACCTTCTCCTGCCAGCCCCAGTCTTTCCTCTTCTATTAATTTCCACTTGATTATAATTCTTTTTGAAGTGTTTAAATATGGACAATAGGAAATAGAAGGGTGAGTTATTGAATATCAGTTAGACAGTATTAATATAATCGCAGCTCCCATTTTTTTATATAGACACTTCATCTATATGTATAGTTTCCATTAGGAATAAAGTAGACACCCCCCTCCCCTAGCTCAAGTAATTATGATTTTTTAACTACAATGAAACTCTTAAAAGTTAATAGCTGATTTGTAAATCCTCAGCTTAAAATCTTTAAAAAATAAGTTTTAAAATTCTAGAAAACTGAGAATTATTTTTTTCTTGCTTGCTTTAAAAAAAAAAAAAAAAAAGACATAGGAACATCCCTAACACTAAACTCTCTTGAATCAGTGAGGGCTTTTAGCACATGCACACTTTATAAAGGAACTAGGGCTCTTTGGATGGAAGCTATGGATTGCTGAGAAACCCTCTCCACTTAGGGGCTGCATGAAGAGGATGATACTGGCGTTCAAAGTTCCCCAGAAACACACAGACAATGTCTCCATGCTAAAAGCAGCCGCTTATTCTTCCTTTAATAACAGGGGCCTCACCATTGTCTAGTCCTGACATTGGCTTTCATGCTGAAAACTTGATCTAAAGACCCTCGAGGAACAAAACAGGGGTCTCGGAGTCTATTTAATGCATGGAGTTGGGGCTTTCTGAGATGATCATTATGAAATTCCTGGGGTTTTCTAGCACCAAAGACCCACAGCTGCTTAAAAATAAGTTCTTGATAAATGGCAGTTCATAAATCTTTTTTGAAAACCTAGAAATGTCATTCAATTTATAAATTGTATCTTTTAACGTTAGCATTAACTATTTGAGGTCCCAAATGTTTAACTGACTTACAAGAAAAACGTTCTTTACAAATCCTTCCACTCAAACACAAACTGTGCTAATACATTCTGTTATTTTAAACGTGCTGATTTGTGTATTTCCTTTGGCACATAGGAAAACTGAGTCCCTGTCACTGGTGTGGGAACGGCCAGAGACACGGGGCTAATTTGGAAGAGTTCAGACTCCTTAGGAGTGTAAGCAACAGTGGGAAAATATAAACCAATGGGAGAGATGGGGAGCCAAGGCATAAAAATATAGATACAGAAGAAGTTCAGCAAAACCTCTCTATGTCAGACTAATTAGGAGATTACCAGTCTGAATAAGTAAGAAGTTTGACTCACATTCATCCCTGAGTATTTTAGAAGAATAAATTCTCAGTCCCTTGTGAATCCCCGCCTTGTAAATACTGCTGCACCATAGAATTAGTCCCACGAACTACATAGGTAATGATAAAGGAAGTGATCCAAAGCCCCAGCGAAAGGCAGATGTGAACAAGTGACTGGCTCCTCCACCCCAGCCTGCTGCCCTGAATCAACTTTGTGCTTCAGCAAAGGGTTTTAACTAGAATATCTTAGGCACCTTTCAGTCCCTGTCAAATTACCAAACTCCTAAATGCTAAGCCTGAAAATGTCACAGGTCTGATCCACGGACTATTGTTAAGGAAGTCCATTTGTTGTGTCCAGATATACCAAGCTGTACCTTCTGATGACTGATAAAGTATGCCTATGGAGAGGGACTTCTGGGTTTGCTTTGATCAGTGGATGAGCTTCGTCACTCCTTGAAGGCCAGGGCAATGTCCTCAGCACCGCTGTCATCTTCTAGTACAACATAGAATATCAATCCAATACATGCTTTTTGTATCGAAATAAAAGGACCCAGAATTTATGAACATTTTTTATATATTTGATGTCTGTGTTTTCTGAGTAACAAAACAACAAAAGATAAACTGTGAAATATAGTCAGACAATGGGCAATAATACTGAAGAATTCTTTGAATTATAATCACCTAGAAAACTTCAAGCTTATACTCACCCTGTGTATGGAACCCAGTCAACTGGATGCTAGACTGAGTTCATTGCACAAAGTAAGCAACATGACCTCTCTGGACTGTCCTCATTCTGCTGGCCCAGTAGTCACCATCCTCACCACCTCTGTGAGGGTGCCCAGCAAGGCCAACTTTATGGGGGTGTGACCCGTGTGGTAGCACAGGCCCCACCCTTACCAGGGGACCCCAGGCTTGGTTTAATGCTCTGCTGTTGCCAGTTGAGATCCTTAATCATTTCTGGACAAGGGACTCCACATCTTCATTTTTCACAGGGCCCCACAGATTATGGAGCTGGCCCAGGCCTCAGGTCCACTGCTTGATGGGCCAATTGTTCTAAAATGAATAGATTTCTTTGCCAAATTCACCTGAGATTCCTTTCCTGTTGCCCCAAACCCCTGAATTTAAACTATAGGAATTTTATTCTTATGCTCTAGTTCCGTATTTTCCTTTCAAGTGAGGCTGTACATGACAGGACAGCACGCACTGTAATAATGGCTAAGGCCACTGGAACGGAGGGTTTGAAAATCCTGCCGGACCTTTGTGCAACTCAGGAGGGAGTGTTTGTACTTTCCAACAGCACCTGGTATATCTCACTACACGGCCCAGAACCTATTACATTTTTTGTGTTATTAATCTATTATTGATTCACCTGTGTTAATTTTGGCCCAAGCTTACATTCTGGGAGATTAGCAACCAGTTCTTGTACATCTTCTGGGTCTGAGCAAGTATACTTGTTCGCTTGATTCACCCATAGAAATGGCTTCAAACAATGAGAGAAGAGCATGACCAAAACACAGCCTGGGTTGACAGATGTCGCCTTCCTCCCCCTGCCCTCTCCCCCCTGCCCCCGCACACACTTTGAAGGGACTTGTTCTCTGGTTCACAGTCAGAGCTCTTAGGCCTTAACCTACACCACTTCTCCTAGAGTCCAAAAGTGAGAGAGAAAAACGATGGGGAAACTCCGACTGTGTTGTCCCAGCCCCCAGGCTGTTCCATGGCACCTGTTCTGGTCCTGCCTTGACCAGGCAGGAAACCTAGGCTTCTGGCCACACTGAGAAAGGCAAGCTAATAAAATCCCTCCCCTACCTCTGCTCCCTCTTATCTCCAGGTTACTTTAAGATAACTTGCCTTTGGACTGAATTCACATCTTTTGTCTTTCTAAATTGTGTTTGCTGAGATGGCCTGAATTTCTAAATTTAGTGAACCCTGGAAATTTGCTTTCATCAAATCATAGCTGAGAGATAGGCGGAGAGAGAGCGGGGGAGGTGGGGGGATATTGAGAGAGAGATCCTAAAGACAACAGACAACAGGCAGGAAAATGAAAACAGAAAAAGAAAACAATACTGTAAAAGAATGGCTGTACATTTTTTGTTTTGGGTTTTTGTAAAGAATATGCAAAGAATAAGGCAAGGTATAAAATTGTATGGACCAGCCACACAACCGGAGAAAGGGAAGGGAAAAAATACAATTGTTCCTTCTCTGGTTTTCTCAATACAAAACAGAAAAAAAAAAAAAAAAAACGCCTGAATGAGAAAAGCAGAATTATTCTCAAAACCTCTCATGATATAAAATCAGTTGGTGAGGAGTATTACTAGCTTGGAGCTAGGGAAAAAAATCATTTCTGAAGTGCATGTTTAGAGAGTGGTTTTTTTAATGCAATAAAAATGGAAAAGAATTTGGGGGCGGGGTGCCGGGGAAGGCTTCCAGCAGCAGCCGCGGCTTCTGTCTTCAGGCTCTGGGCAAGAGGCCTCAGCCCATGCTTTCAGTAACCCATTATCGGTTTCCCTCCTCTGCATTCTTCTCCAGTAACCTTATCAGACACAAGCATCGCCGCAGATGCTGCGACTGGAGTCTTGTAATTGTCCCCGGTTAGAGCTCAATAGCACCTTGAACCATTAGAGCAATCTCAGCTTTTAAGAAAAGGTCTCCACAAGGAGATGCGGTGAGAGAATTTGCCTGTGGCTATGTGAGTTCTTTAATAGCGAACTCTCCTCTGCCAGGCCTCGCTGCTGAGTCTGTGGAGAGATGAGAAGTCTCTTTATTTATCACAGGGCTCTTCCGAGTGCCTGTTAGGCAATGATCATATTATTTATCACCAGGTGTGTGGTGCTGGTGGGGGCAGGGTGGGAAATTATTTTTTTAATGGGCCTTCGGCAGAAGCGGGAGAGCCCAGGAGATCAAGGTGGGGAAGGGGAGGAAGAAAATTCGAAGACATGGGAGGACCAGAAGTGGTTCTGGGGCAGCTTAAAGGCGATACATAAAAGCCTGCACAGAAAAACACAATATATAGCAAATATACATTATATATGGTGAATTCAGGAGTAAAAGGGGAGGACGAATGGTGTTCTTCAAGTGTCACCTAACGCTTGCAAAAAGTTTGAGAAAAGCTCTTTTTTTTTTTTTTTTTTTTGCGGTACGCGGGCCTCTCACTGCTGTGGCCTCTCCCGTTGCGGAGCACAGGCTACGGACGCGCAGGCTCAGCGGCCATGGCTCACGGGCCCAGCCGCTCCACGGCACGTGGGATCTTCCTGGACCGGGACACGAACCCGCGTCCCCTGCATCAGCAGGCAGACTCTCAACCACTGCGCCACCAGGGAAGCCCTGAGGAAAGTTTTTAACTTGTAGCAGTTCTACTCTGTTTCCTCCCCTCATGCCTCAACCCCACAAAGCAGAACCTTTCCTGCTAGAGAACTAGCAGGGCAGGATTAGGGTCCTGAGAACTAAATTTTCAAAAGTTGGGAAGACCCAGATCTCAGGATGTGATCAGGAAATATCAGGCCCTCAGAGGCACACACTTTCCAGGCTAGGGGTTTTTAATTTAAACAAATCAGCCAGTTCCCCACAACTCCCCCCCCCCGCCCCAATACATAATTAATATCAAAAGACTATGGAACACAGACTTTGGAGCCTTGGAGAAAAGGATTTTGTCAGAATTCCTTGCGAGTGTGAAAGTTCATCACATGCGATGGGATCTCGGAGCAGCAGACTTCTCTGGGCAAACCGAGGGACAGGCAGCAGGCAGGTGGTGAGTTCTGGATGGAGATGCCAAGGCAGTGTCTGCTTCTGCTTGTTCTATGCTGGTTGTCTGGTCCTCCAGACATTGTTTTCTCCCAAATGCCTGCCTCTTCCCAGTCCCTCTGCTGGAAAGTACAACTGAGTCAAGGAAGTCCTCACTGAAAACCATGTCATCCATCCATGGGAACCAAATGCAACAGATCTCCAAAAGTGAAGGAGACACTTCCTCCCTCCATCCAGACTCCCACCCCAACCTAAAGGGTCCAGTTAGAAGATACATACCTTAATCAGGATAAGGTTAAGCTGCCACGTACAGATGCCCAACTACAGTGACTTTAATGAGATAAGGATTTAGTCTTTTATGTGAAGTCTGGAGGTTGACATCTAGGACCGTTGTTATTGATGCTCTGCAAACCTCAGAGCATGGTTTCTAGCCTCAGGGTTGCCTCATGGTTGCAAAATAATTACTGTGGCTCTGGCAGTTACATCAGAGTTCCAGGTAGGAAGCAAAAAGAAAGAAGAAGGAGAAGTAGTAAAGGGAAAAGGAGAATCGGGAAGAAAAAAGTTAAGGGGTAAAGAGGGATATGTAAAAAGGTACAGGCCCAACCAGTCAGCCTCCCTTTTAAGTCACTTTTCTAGACGCACAATACTTCTTAACTTCCAGTGCTCAGGGAATCTTGCCTCAGCAAGATTATACCTCATTTACCAGAACATCATATGGCTACTCCTATCCATTAAGGAACTAGGAAATGTGTTTTGTTTTTAAGCCGGGCACACCATCAGCCCCAATAAAATCAGAGTTTGCTAGTAAGTTAGAAAGGGAGAGTGGATATTAGGAATAACTAGCCATTGGCCATAAGACAGAGATCCTGGCCCAGATGAACTAGTCTAGAACATGAGATGTGGAAACTAAAGGCTCCTGGCTGGATTTGGAGGACCATCTCTTCCAGGAGATGCAGAGCACCTTTGGCTACCCCAGGCCTAAGGTCCCTGGAGGAAGGTTCCCCCAAGGGCAAGGCCAGAGCTCCATGACAGAAATAAACACCTCAGACCCCTTGAGTTCTTCTTGGCATCAATCAGTTCCTGTGGGGACCCTTTTTGCCCCTCCATGACACGTCTAATTTAACCAAGCCTGTCCAGCCTCACTCTGATTGTTTTCCTGACACTGACCTTCTAGCCACCGTAGGGCCTGCCCCTGCTACACCAGCCTAGGCTCATCCTGTGTGACCATTTCTCCAGAAACAGTTGAGGCTTGAAAGCCCACCTTTAGGCAAATTATCCTCCCAGCTCTCTTTCAATTGTTTCCACCCAAGGCTCAGGACTATTTTTGCTCTGTACCTATCAGGCTCCAGCAGTCTCCCAGATGTCACATCTTGTGGGATTTGCTGCTGTTTACATTCTAGACTGAAATCCAGGTTCCAGGACTGCAACGCTAACTTTACTTTCTGTGTCGGAACTCTCACCTCACCCAAGAGCCGTAATCTCGTTCCATGGTGTCTGTGTCTTTGTCTGAGCTTCCTTCCCAGTGCCTGCCCCCTGCCCCAACCCAGTCATACCCAGCCCCTGAGATGGGAGCTCTCAGGCATTAGAACATGTATGTCTGCATCCCTCCTCACTGCCTGTCTCTAGACTCTAAATACCACGCCTTCCCACTGGCCCACGAGGAACACGAGATATCTGTCCTGGCATGGGTAGCCACTGCCACCTGCCTTTAGATTCCTCTAAAGCCACACTCTATTCAACTTCTTTTATATTACTTACTGAGGGACTTTTTCTGACTATCTGCCCCATCGTGATATGTCTAAGATGTCTCTAGGACCTGACCCTCAGAAGCCTGGTGAGTCACTTCTGATGGAGAAGCAGGCTCTGAAGGTTGGGGGTTTGATGATTTCCTGAAATCGGACAATAGCTGCTGATCTGGGCCATTCTTGGCTGTAGCCACTTAGAGCCAGCTGTGCATATCCTGGTACCACCAAGTACCTGGAAAGTCCTGTTAATTAAGGGCCCTTGTCTCTGAATTCTGGTGTGTACATGGTCCTACAGTTGACAAACTGTTCATAACTGATATTTCATTGTAACCATCCCAACTACCCTGTAAAATAGTGAAGGTGAAATCCCTTCCTTCATCTTCCTTTAGTGTCAGAGACTTCCTAGTATTTAGAGATCATCTTAATAATGTGAAAAATAATAGTATAATAATAGTATTACAGGCACTGGTCCCAGTGAGGGCAAAGCGGGGTCCCTACTGAGCTGGAATTGGTGCCAACAATTCCTTTGTATATTATAATTTTAAAAGCTCTGTCCACAAAGCCCTTGTGAAGAAAGTGGAACAGTTTTTATTCCCACTTTACAGAGGGCTTGCCCGGACTCCCAGAGGAATTAAGAGCTCTGCCTCGGGTCACCCCCTTATAAAGTGTCAGGCCAGCCCTCAAGTGAGGCTATGCCCACCAAGCCCATGGTTCTTTCCACTCCTGGTATGCATGTGGTGGTATTCATGGACACCCAGAAGCTTCAGTACTAGAGTAATGGAGCTCCATGTCTTGATTCCTGAGGTGATAAGTGAGTGTTTTCAAATCACAGCCAAGAGCTGACCACAGATCCTCCAACACTTGGTTTGGAGTGTTCTGAACCATCCTCATTAGGAAAAAGGCTGTTGGGCTCGTAGGAAGAGGTCTGTTCTGATCTGATGGGCCTCTGGTACCTACTCAGAAGAATATTAGGTGAGAACCCTTAATGATCTCAGAAACTGATAAATGGACAGATATTAATGTGTGATGAAAAACGCTCAGAGGAGAAACTTTGTATATAATCATGACTTTGCATGTCTATCAGTAATTCTGTAACAGAAGTTATCTTTTCCCCAAGCCCATCATCCCTATACTATAAACTGAAAAAAAGTCTCCACCGCATCTGAGATTTTGTATGATTACTCCTGACTTAAGCTCTCTATAAGAAGTTAATGCTTTAGACAAGTCTTTGAACTTGAAATATCCAAATTGTGCCTTTATATCTGTTTCATTGTTCACTAAATTTCCTGAGGAGACCAAGATTCTCTCTTTTGGCTGACAAAGTAGATAACATAGAATTGAGGATTAACTTGTCTAACACAGAAATCTGGAAAATGCGAAGAAAACTTAAGTATCAAATAGCATTGTTATCTTCATGTAAAATTAGTTATTAAGTTCTTACTTAAATATAATACCTTGCATGTGTGTAGTACTTTACAAGACTCCTTTCCATCCATTATCTTACTCAATCCTCAGCGCAATCCTAAAACACAGGTCAGTGTCATTAGCTCCATCTCCCTCACAGAGGAGGAAACTGAGATGCTGGGAGGTCATGAGTCATGCATCTAAAACTAGGCATCAGCAGAAGTTAGAGACCAAACTACAGGGACGTGCAGAGGAAGTACGTTCACCAGCCCCACGCCCTCCCCTTGACACTGACCCTGCCTCCCTTGGTCTCCAGTGGAATCTGGGGACACAGGAAAAATCTCACCAATGTAGCCATGATCTAGAAGTGTCATCTTAGCTTGCCTGCTCATCTGAACTATTGCATTATGAGGAGTACAGATTCCAAAGGCAGTGGTGACAGTCCTGTGTCCATTGGTGACCACAGTCTTCAGGTTTCCCTGGTTATTGCTAAGATCCACCTGGCGTGGCCCCAGTGTTCTCTTTCGACCCTGAAGGCATCCAGTAAGGATTAGCAGTAACGAACCCTACAATTTTTCCTGCCCCTCTGACTTAAGGATGATGTAATCTAATTCATAGTTGTGGATGCAGAAAATCAGGCATTTTAGAAAAGCCTCCACCACCTCCTTCAGCTGCCTTTCTGAGGAAAGTAGCCCTGAAACAACTTGAGAGTTGTGACACGAAGGTAAAAACTCATGACCAGAAGGACAGCTCCTTATAGCTTGATAGGCCATTTCTTCAACAAATGTTCAGTGTGTTCCAGTGTTCAAATGTGCAAAGTCAAACAGTAGGCCCTGAGATTGGAACCCCATGATCCTGGTGAACGAGGAGAGTCTCCTCGGTTGCCACCCAATCATGTACCTTTTGGAGGTAAGGGGTCAGAAATCCCCAAAGAAAGAGGGCAGATTCCTTTGACAGCATCCGCTTAATCTGGGGCTCAGCTCTAGCTACAGGAAAAGCATCGCAGTCCCAGAACCAGCCCCAAGAATGCAGGGTCCCATAGCTTAGTAGAGGGCCCAGAAGTGGAATGGTGGTTCTTTCCTGTTTAAACTCATTCTGGCAGTTTACTAGTCAGAGAACAGGGGACTGTAGGTGTGTCCACAAGCTCGGTGCCTATCACAGCTCTTCCTCTCCCAGGGTTGAGGGCTACCATAAAAATACCTCCTGCCTGCCCCCTCCCTCTAGATTAGCCCCTTCCTGTGGGTGGATTCTGTGCTGTTTTCATTTTCAATTTCCCCCCAGACACAGTCTGTCAGATTACCATTGACTCCATGTCCATAGCCAGGCCCAGTAACCCCAGCCCAGCCCAAGCCCCCAGGGCTCAAGACCCCGGCCTCATGGATTTAGGAAGGAGTTTAAACAGAGTAGAGTTTCAAAACAGGTAACCCAAATCAGAAACAAAAATTAAGAAAAGTCAAATCGTGAAGTGAACGCAGTCTCAGAACAAAGGCAGATTAGGTAAACTGGAAATCGAATTCAGGGGCCCAGAATGAATGCAGCTGGCAGTGGACGTCCTAGCGTCAGGTGGGCGTGGGAAAGCTGATGGTGCAAAGGCAAAAGCCATGGACCTCAGAGGCAGTCACTGGTGGCATGGTAAAGGCTGGCTGGAAGCAGCTGCAGGCCATCAGCCTGTCTACTCTCCTCTGTCCTGGTCCCTACTATTGTCAATGGCCTTGACACACCCATGATGGCACCTGTAGTACTGCCTGGCCCTCTGGCGCCTGAGCCCCTACTGTCATTACGTGGCATTGCCGTTTCTAACTCCCTCCTGATAGGACTGCTCCCCTGTTCCACCCCATCAGCCCTGTCCAGTGGACCCAGGGCCACCCACACCCATCAGATGCCCTACTGGTATCAGAGGATTGAGTGGTGGAGGTCACTGCAGACCTCCTGACACTTTGGCTCCTGGATCCAGTTTCTCTTGACAGGGGAGAACTGCCACCTCCTGACTTAGCTCCTCCCCAGACTCATATAGGCCCACACCCTGAAGCACAGCTGTCTGAAAAGTAAAGCAAAGACTGAGCATAATACCAAGCTCTTGGGAGCCCTACCAGAAATAACCCAATTCCCCAATCCATTGCCTGCAATAAACTTACATTTCTGAACACTTGAGGGCAATCACATAGAGCTCAGGTAAAATAAGCAATTAATACAAATAGCATTGGCACTTATTTGAAAAAAGACAGAACAAACATTTATTGGGCTTCCAGAAAGTTCCAGGCAGTGTGCTAGACACACTGGTTAGAGTTTATCATTTAATTGTTATAACGACCCTGTGACCTTGGACTGTGCTCTTCCAGCTGACAGATGAGGGAACTGAGACTCAGGGAATTTAGATAATTTGCACCACCAGCTCACAAGCTAGGAAGTAGACAGGATTCAAAACAAGTTTGGCGTAACTTAAAAACCAATGTCCGTTCTATGGTTCTCTGTATTCTGCGATGAATATGTATCAATTCCAGGTTGATGCTATGCCAATGACACCCACCCATGTTTGTCTGCCTGCCTGCCTGTCTCAAGCATTAGACTATAAACTGCTGGAGGGTAGAGGTCTGCCCTCCAGGCAGTCTACATCTAGGATGCAGGTAAGAATCTGACCAGTGGAGCTTAGTAAATATTGATTGATGTGTGACTATCCACGGGAGACCACATCTCTGTCCAGGAGATGATACATTTTGTCCCTAACCTCAAGGAGCCCCAAATCAGATCAAGAGCAGGTCCATAAGAAGTTTAACAATTGCAATTTAATCCCCAAGATCTGCAAAAGCCACCATAGGAAACATCTTTGGAAAGAATTGATTCTTTTTGTGCAAATAGCTTGTTCTTGAAAGATAATGACTTTTGTTGCTGATGGTGGTTACCAAACACTTCTTTCCCTTTTGCTAAATGTGTGAAAGAAAAACATCTGATTAATGTTCCAGTGCTGCTCTTCTGATTTTCCAGATTAAGATAGAATAAACGTGGTCAGCGTTTAGGAAGTCCCTGCTGCCTCAAGCACAAGAATATAGATATTTGGAATCTTCTCACTTTTCAAAGAACAATTCTCATATCCTACTCTAAAGGATAAGTGAGATGTATGTAGCCTTCAACTTGGCATCCTGAACAAAGAATCTTCTTTCCTATAATAATGTCACCCTCTACTGAAAGTTTAGGATGTTGCTGCTCCTATTTCTTAAAGGCAAGGTGCTTGGCACTGAGAAAAGACCATTGCTAGTATTCATGCCCAGGAACAAATCTTCTCTGTTTTTCTTAATCTCCCACCACTGGGCTTAGAATAGGGTTGTGTGTGTGGTGTGTGTTTTATAAATGTAGTTTGCTGATTAATTCAGGAAACTCTGTGTCCTCAGAAAAACTGCTGCCTGGCCTGAAAATGTGCAAATCATAGTCTCTGAGCTCTGTGCAGAGCCAGCACCCACTCTCCCACCCACAGAATTCAGGAAAGTGGGGGCAGATCTGGTTTTTCTTCCTCTCTATATGTCCAGTGCCTAGAATAGCGCCTGGCATACAGAAGACTGCTCTCAAATGCTTGTGAAGCAGGTTTATAAGTGAATGAGAAATCAGGTTTACAAGCATAGAAGCTTTTTTTTCAAAAATGAAATTATTTCCATCTATATTTGCTCACACTGCCATAATAAAATACCATAGAATGGGTGGCCTAAATAATAGAAATTTATTTTCTGGAAGTCTGAGATCAAGGTGACATCATTGTCAGGTTCTGATGAGAACCCTCTTCCTGGCTTGCAGATGGCTGTTTTTTCACTGTGTGCCCACATGGCCTTTCCTCAGCCTCTTTCTCCTCATGTAAAGTCACCAATCCTATCAGAGTAGGACTCCACCCTTATATCGGCATGCAACCTTAATTGTCTCCTAAAAGCCCTATCTCCAAATACAGTCACATTTAGGGCTTCAATATATGAACTGGGGGGAGGGGGGGAGGAGAGGGAGGGTGGAGAGGCCACAATTTAATCCATACCACCATCTCTTCTGTTTTCAGGCTCTGAGCCATTGTCTCTGCCATGATCACTTACTAGATAGTAACCATAATCATTCTAAGACATGGGTCAGCAAACAGTGTTCCAAGAGCCTAATCTGGCCTGCCACCTGTTTTTGCATGGCCTGCAAGCTAAGGATGGATTAACATGTTTAAAGTTTGCCGGAAAATCTAAATTAGAATATTCCACAACGTGTGAAAATTACATGCTATTCCCATTTCAGTGCCATGCTCATCCATTTAAATATTGTCTGTAGCTGCTGCTGCACTACAATAGCAGATGGAGTAGTTGGGACAAATCTTATGACCCACAAAGCCTAAACTATTTACAGTCTGGCCCTTTACACAAAAATTTATGGACCCCAGTTCTAGGCTAATGGTTCTCTGGGGAACTTGTTAGAAATTTAAATTATCTGGCCTCATCTACTGAATCAAATTGTGGATGTAGCGTCCCGCAATTTGAGTTTTAGTAATCTTGCTGGTGATTCTGATGTGCACTGGATGAGCACTGGTCTAGACGAATGAACCACGTTCTGAGATAAAGGCAGAAGTCGGTCTTTATTAAGCACCCACTATGTGCCTGGTCCCAAGCTCACAGGCTGTGATTTGGTTCAATTAGCGAGAGACCAGAAAAAAAACGATGCTCAGGAAATCCCTCCGGAGTAGCGGTTGTTTCCACTGCAAAGTAGCCGCCTGTCGTAAAAGAAGCAGCATAAAGCGATCCCAAACGCGATAGGCAAGCATCCCTGGGGGGTTTCAGGCAAAATGAGTTCTTAAATATTTGATTTTCTCTCCAGTCACTGGCCGCCTTTCTATTTGGTTTGGGGCTGAAATAAGACAGCTTGTAAGTAACTGGAGAGGGTGTTTACCCAGTGAATTAGTTCGGCTTTCATTGTGCAAGGGATTAGCGCGAAGCAGTGGATGAGGCTCCGTTTCAGGTTAGAGGGGCTCGCCGTTCGCTAGCTCCAGGCCAGGACTAATTATCATAGGACTGAGGCCATTAAAGGGCTTAACTACCAGTGCCCCCTTCCAGAACTGGATTAGCCGTTCGCCTGCAGCTCTTGGCCGATAACCATTCCCAGTTCCGTCTGCTCTCTGCCGCGATGTGAGCGGGAAAATGCGGCGGACTCACAGCTCGGAACTGCCAGGCACGTGGGCTCCCGGCCTGGAAAGCTCTGCGACTTTCAGGGGCCAAGGATACACTCTCCCTGGGAAAAGACTGGAGACCGCCTGAGGCCTCTCTCCTATCAGGATGTTTATGGGAAGATGGACGGGAGAGCCTGGGCGAGAGAGGGCTGGGAGAGGCTCCTGCCAGGTTCCAGGAAAGCCCAGGAGCTGTCCAGGGTCCCCGGGAGACCGGAGGGCAGAGTGCGGGGCTGCCCTGTCACCGGGGACTCTCAGAACGGCGGGACAAAAGGATCAGGGTGTTCACATGCGCTACCACAACGCCACTCCTCCGTCGCACTTTTTCTTTCAGAGTCAGAGGGGGAGTCTGCACAATTGTGGGAGGTATAGAGTTGTTTGGGGATTTTTCCCCCCCTCTGTGGAATGGGGCAAGTAAGTTACCTCATTTCCTTAAATCTCGGTTCCTCATCTATAAAATCAAAATAAAGTAGTGCCTAGTCAAAGGGTTGTTTGTGGGTTAAAGTATAGGGAGAGCTAGTTCATTTCAAGGCTCAATATGTCAGTGCTCTTAGGCTGATGAAGATCGCGCAAGCAAGAAAGAACCCTTTCTCTCTCTCCTAAACCTGGTGCGAGGAAGGACCCCTCCTCTAAACCTGCAGGGAAGAAGGGCCTTTAAAGATTTTCTAGTTTTCTACTTCCTAAATTTTCCAAAATGAGAACTATTTTAAATGTTAGTAACACTTGTAACATTCTTTGAAAGAGCAAATTTAAAAAATATATGGATCTCACCAAAAATAAAAATAAATATGTGAGGTGTTGGATGTGTTAATTAACTAGATGAGCGGAATCCTTTCACAATGTATCTGTGTATCAAACCATCGTGATGTTTACTTTAAATATATCACAATTTTGTCAGTTATACCTCAATAAAGCTGAAAAAAATGTCTGTAGAAGGAGAGACCATCCATCTGAAAGTAGTAATAAAACTGCTGAGTGGAAAAAAATATATATATACACATATATGTGGATCTGAAGATCCCTCATGACCACTGCCTGCGCCCCAAGGGGTTCAAAGCCTACAGGTTTGGAAGGGCTCTTATGTTCAACTCCCCACCTTGACAGAAAGGTCAGCTGCTGTTTGCACACCTCCAAAGGTGGGGTACCCCAACTTCCCACACAGCTCAATCCATTTCAGTGTTGTTCTGATGAAAGAAAATTCTTTTTTAAAACAGCAATTGTACTCCAACTAAAAAAAAAAAATAAAACCAAAAAACAGTACATTTATGACAGTCACCAAAATAGCAGTGATTATTTCCAGTTGATGGGATTATGAGTGACTTTTTTTTCCCCAGATTTTCCATATACCTACAAAAAAGCCCTACATTTACTATTAGAAAAAAGTCTATGAGCATAATTAAAATTTGTTGTAGTCATATAATTTATAATAATTAAATATCTTGTAAAATATTAAATCAAAAATTGTGTCCCTGTAACTTTTACCATTTGGTTCTCGTTTTAGCCCTGGGTCTACACAGACAAGTCTAATATTGCCCATGACAACTCTTCAAGTATGTGAAGTCAGCAGCCAGGTAAGAGCCCCACAGAGAATGTGTTAGTGAGAAAAATTGAATCACAAGTGACTGCATTCTTCAGGTGCTCATAGTTGCTTCCTTTCTCAGTGGAGGCTTCTAGACTGCTTGCAAGGACACTTTAATAAGTCACAGCCAAATCTACCCAAGCCGCTGGCCACAATCTTTCCCAAATATATCAGTTGAGGTTTTTTGAAAAAATCAATTTCAGTCCTTATTTGGAAACCAAATAAATATCAAGAATCTTTTCAGTTGCCTAATTATTATTCTTTTAGTTTTTAAATTGTTTGAAGGTCATTTGGATATAGAAGGAATTTAACAATAAGTGGAAAATATGGATTTAAGTTGTAGCAGAATGGAACCATGACAATATCTTTAATTTGTGGTTTTAAAGAAAACTTCTCAGACTCTACCTTTGTCATGGGGTTGGGCACCAATGAGGAGTCCTCTCTGGCTATTTGCTGAGTGATTAATCCTTTATCATAGGACTTCCTAACACACCTGTTTGATTCGGCAAATGGGGCCAAGAGTAATTCAACTCCATTCATTGAATACTAATTGAGTGCCTACTACATGGCACACTGCACCAAGAGCTGATAAAGCAAAGAATTTCCAGAAATCACAGTGAATAAGAGAAAGCTCATCATGGAAGATCTGGAGCATTTATAAGTCAGTAATCTCCGTGATTTCACAGAACTCTTCACCACTCACCATTGGGCTTTGTGGAGGGTTAGGTTGATTGAGTTCAATGCAGCTAAAACGGGTAAGGCAACTATTGGTGTATTTGGAAAGATGCCAAGCTCTGAGATTTGTTTTAATTGTGTGTGTATTTTTTTTAAAAAGAAAGAAAGAAACTGAAAGAAACTGAAAGAGTGGAATGTTCTCAAAACGCAAAGTGTAATAATCAGGTCAAGAGAAATCAAATTGGAATAAGAGTTAGTGTCCAATATTGAACATATGAACATAAACATATTTGGATCACTTCAACAAATATTTGGTGAGCAAATTCCATGTACAAAGAATAGTGCTGGGAGCCATTTAGGACCAAAAGAAGAGTAAGAGGGGGTCTTTATACATAAGGAACTCACAATTTAGGTGGGAGGGGTACATATTAATAATTGTAATAAAAGTAAACTATGATAAGTACTGAACTTACAAGCAAAGTACTATGGGAGTTTGACAGAAAGACAAATAAGGGAATCTCAGATTTCTTGGAGGTGGAATAATTTGAAATGGGCCTTGAAGATTTGTTATTACAACTGTAAAACCTAAGCGAATGTATGTTTCTACAGCACTGTCAGTGTATCCCAGCTCTTCCTTTCCTGCAAGGTACTCACAGAGTAAAATGAATGACATCAGAATTTCTCACTAATCACCTGACACAAAATGTTATTTGACTGGGAAAAATTGGCAAGGGATAATTTCTGAAGTTATACTGAAGACAGACTCAAAACGTATGTCATCTTATTAGGAGTTAATTCAATTACAGGTTAGGTTATGGTAGGCAGATTGAGTCAGAGGTTTAAGAAGAGAGATGGAAATTCTGCCGAACCATTTGAATACCTGAGTGGTGCATGAGCACTCTAGTGATGACTCTGCAAGAGGACATTTATTTATCCCTAGAACATTCCCAGAGATGACTGAGCTCAGATTCAGTGACTTATAGTCTAACCTGGAAAATGCGGGAGCCCCCAGATAATCTTAAATGCACCTCCAAAGCAGGGCATCTCTCCTAATTATACACCCTGTTGGAGGCTAGTGGGAGGTGGTAGACAAACTATGCTTGACTGTGATCCAAATATAGTTCTCTCAGTTACTGGTTGTGTGGGCTTGGTCATGTTACTTAGCCTCTTTGAGGCTCAGTTTCCCGTTCTTTAAAATGCCTACTATGCAATCTGTTTGTTAGGAGGTTTAAAGATGAAGATATTTATATATCTAGGCACTTAGCATGGTGTCTTGTATATACTACACACTCAACATATTAGAGCTACTTGGACTATTATGTATTATATCTTGCCAACATTCATTCAACCACTGATAATAATATTGAGTCCCTCGAAAGTGCAAGGCCCTTTCCTAGGTAAGAGACTGAGATATCGGTAAATGAAGTTGAATGTCTCTACCCACATATTCAGACTCCTACTCAGTTGGGTGAGAGGTCAATTAGAGAGCAATGGATGCTACATTTTCATTACACTTGCAAATGGTAGTGGGTTCAAATTTTGATTGCATGAGGGTTAAAAGAGGATTTAAATAGGATTGTGTGTTAAATAGGATTGTGTAAGGATTGAGTGAGATAATACAGCTAAAATGCTTAGCATGGTGCTTGGCAAGAGTAAGCACCAAACAAATGTCAGCTATTATTATCATAGGTATATAATTTCACATTTGTTTTTTCTAGACATATGTGCATGTTGCTTGAGCAGGTCTTATTCAGGGGCTTATTTTGGTTTTATTAAAAAGTGGTACTGATTTCTAGTTACAGCAAAAATACATAGTGCCATATTTTATTGATTCTAAGAGGCATGTTTTTCACATTTTAACACTGATGTCTGAAAATGATGGCCTTCTCATTGCCTGCGCATATACAAACTTGGTGGATATTCCTGATGATAGGACTGGTAACTGTAGTCCCTTAACATTTTAATCAGCAAATGGTTTAAGGACCATCTGGGGAAGGAAAATGAGTCCCTGTTATCATCTGAACACCTTCCTTTAACACATTATGGTAAGATCAAGAAACATCAGTATCAAAATTTGTACAGTGGACAGCAGCAACTTGGAGTAAAAAAAGAACTGATAATAAATTGCTTTCTAAAAACTGTTGCATCATCGCCTCTCCTAATAAAAGAAAATAAAGGTGTGAGAAAAAAGCACATGTATTAATAATTCTGAGTCAAAAGGTGATTTAGAAGCATCAGACTCTGAGTGTAAAATTGTTTCAGGACTACCTTGACTGATTTTTTTTTTTTACTTATTTTCCTTTTTTATGTATGCACAGGAGTGATAGCTGATAAAATTCAATATCTAAATAAGTCTAAATATAGAAAATTCTAAACCATAAGATAATTTTGTGTTATAGTTTAATTGACAGTGTTATTATTATCATCCCATCCTGGTGCCGGTACAAAAAATAATAGCGTACCTTATAATCAGTAGCAATTTGAATTCAATGAAAACTTTCCCATGACAAACATCAAGAAATGGTGCATAAAACATTCATTTCATTGTGAAGATGAGTTCCCATTAAAGAAGGAGAAATATCTAAGTGCAAGAAGACAAGAAGAAACTTGAAATGAGAGGGATTAGGAGGTGAATTTATGTTAGGTTTGCCTTATGTTGAGGGAAGGAAGGTCTTATGAACCTTGAAACTTGAGTTCGAACCAATAAGGGAGCATGAGATGAGACTCTGGTGCTGTGTCAGGTAGAGAGTTAGACCTAAGAAACCCTCATAAATTCAGGATCCATGAAGGGCTGTATTCTAAGGAAATCAGGAAAATAATCTACTCACTGGCACAGAAAGATGATAAAGATTTTTCTCTCTCTACATGCAGGGAGTCAGGGACGTGAAAATTCCAAAGCATAGGCTTAACCTTATGTGGCTATGGGATTTGAATTTATACTGTCAACATTTTCTTGGAACTGAGCCTAGAAATTGATAAAGAAATTGGTCCTTTGGGAATCTTGAACAAAGCAAGTGCAAAACCACTCTGGAGGAAAGTTCCCACAATGCAGGCCAGATAGATTCCTCACAGAAAAAAGAAGGTACCTTGTTGTGGATTGCATTATTGTTTTCAGTTCTTTACTCTTCCCTATTAATACCCCCTTTACATTGTAACTTTGTAGTTCTTTCAATTAGAGGTGGAATATATTTCTCCACCTCATTGATGTTGGGCTTGGCTGTGTGGCTTGCTTTGGCCATTGGATTATTAATGGACATGAATCAAGCAAAGGTTTGAAATGTACTTGACTAGCTGGGCTTGGTCTATGAGGAAACCATCTCTTGGGTAGCTGCTGCCATTTCAGCTTGTGCCTCAAAACAAACAGATAAGGAACAGATATGAAGACTAATATCTGTTCCATGTCTGTTCCAGACTCACATCTGGTCCCAACCTGAAGCTTAGAGCCAAACTTAGCAAGAGCCCAGCCCAGATCACCCAAATTCCAGATGACCCACAGACCTGTGGACAAAATTAAATGCTTAACAATAACCATTATTGAGTCTGCTAAACACTGAATTCTAAAATGGTTTATTATAAAGGATTACTGTGACAATAGTTAACTAATTATAACTCAGTAATAAATGAGCTTATAATTTAAAACAATTAAGAACATGAGGAAACAGCTTACCATGAATAAGAATCAGCAGAAACAACACATAATATGGTTAGAACAATAGAAAAATCTGAAGAATAATATAAAATATGTATGTTTTAAATGATTAAAGATATGAAATAATGACTCATTCTAAAAAAAATGAGTTTCTATGGGAAAAAAAGGTTTCTATGGGAAAAAAAGTCAGATAAATTTGAAAGAGGACAAAATAAACTTTTAGAAACTCCCTAAGATGTTGAATATAAATTAGAAATAGCTAAAAAATGAACTAGAACAAGAAGGTAGATCTGAGGAAAATACCCAGAATTTAGTAGTGAGAAAAGAAGAGATGGGGAAAAAAATGAAAGAGATAAGATGCTTGTAGGATACAACAGGTAGATTCATCACTGTCTCACAACAATAGTACAATCAGTATAAGAAGAGGCACTATTTTAACATAATGGGAATATCAAGGATGAAAATTTTTCCAGAATTTATGAAGGACATACATCCTCTGATTGAAAAAATATTGTGAGTCTCAACCAGGATAAACACAAAGAAATCTCCACTTAGATATATGGTAGTGAAATTACAGATCACTGTAAATACAGAGAAAACTGTAAGAGCAGCCAAAGGGAAAAGACAAAATATCTAAAGAGGTATAACCATCAGACTGTCATGAGCATTTCACAATATTGAGAGCTTAAGAGAGGAAAATAATAATTTCAAAGCAACAATATTATACTCAAATTATTATTCAATAGTGAGGGCAAACTGAAGAAACATTGTAGAAAAACAAAGATGGAGCACACTGAGCTCTCCCAGTCTCCCTCTGAAAGAGTAAAGGATATATTTCGGGAAGAAGGAACTTAAACACAGAAAAAATGCGTGTGGTGCAAAAAGCAATGGTGTTTGAAGGAAATGGTAATTATTGGGGCAAATCTAAACAGCATTGACTAAATAAAACAATAATAATCATACAGACTAACTTGGGGATTTTACAGAAAAAGATGGACACAAAATACAAGACAACAATAATAAGGTGGGGAAATTTGAAATCAGTGCGTTTTTTAGCAGATGTGTATTGCTTAGAGAGAACTAGAGGTACTGCTTAGCTTTTGTCCCTATTGGATACAGTAAAAGAACAGTAATAGAAGGCAAAACTTTCAAAACAGTAGAAGCAAAAAGGAATTTAAGGATCTCAATGTAGGAAGGAAGAAAGAGAAACAAAGGAAATTAAGCAAATATAAAGGACAAAATAAAGTTGTAAAACATTCAGGTATTTCAAGTAATAACAATAAATTTAAACAAATTAGATATACCAGTGAAAGGAGAGAGCCTCAGATGGGATAATTTTTAAGTCCATATATGTAGTTTCAAAAAGAACCCTAAAATATAGTGACAGAAATGTTGACAATATTAGGATGGAAACAGACATTCTAAGTCAAATCCTAGACAAATGAAAGCTGATATAATTTTATTAATATCAGCAAAATAGACTTTTAGGCAGAGAGAAATAGAGTGAAGTAAAGGACAAATAGAAAGTGATACAAGGAATAATTCACTATGAAGATAAAATAATCCTGAACCTGCATTCAATTGCATATATATATGTTAAATATAATATAATAAACATATAAAGCAAAGTAATAGAATTAAAAGGATAGATTAAAAATATCCACTATTATAACTCTCAGTAATTAGTAGGTCAACTGCACAAAAAGTAAAGATATTGAAGATTTTTAATAATACAAAAAATCCTGATTTAATTGATATATAGAGTTTTATATCCAACAATTAAAAAATATATCATCTATATGATATATATATTTTATGGAACACATGGACACACATGGAACACATAAAAATTGACTATACATAGGCTACAAAGTAAATCATAATATATTTCAAATAATCAATACTATATAGAAAATATGTTCTAACTAAAAGGTAATAAAATAAGAAATCAATAAACAAGATATAATCAAACCTCAAATATTTTGAAATTTCTGTAAGAAGCTTAAAAATAATGAAGAAATGAATAAATTTTAATAAAATTTTAAAATATTTAGAACTCATAATAAAAATACATCTTGAAACTTACAGGATACAGCTAAAGTAATATTTAGAAATTTATTGCCTTAAATACATATATATTTTTATAAAATAGTTAAAATTAGTTAGGAATTCCTGGGCAGTGATGGTGAATTGACAATTACACTCTCTTTAAAACCTCCCTAAATCTGACCCATGAGATTAAAGAAAAAAGAGGAAGCAGCAATATAAAGTGACTAGCTGGAGAGTAGTTGAACAGTACTAATAATTTAGCAAAGTCAATAAATTTGAATTATAAGCTGTCAGTGAAGAAAGTAGAGAAGAAACTTCATTTAGACCACAGAGGCACAGAAAGCTCAGGAAGGGGAAGAACAAGTACATCTGGAAATGAAACTGAAGATGAAGTTAGAAAAGAATTGCTTATAAATGTGTTTAAGATGTAGGTTGATATTGAGAGAGGTTTTTACTATTGGAAAGGTAGATTAAAATGGACTAGTTTTGGACCATCACTCTCATTGAGAAAAAAACAGAAAAGCTAGACTATCTATATGTCTATCTCTCTATCTATCATCCATCCATCTATCATCTATCTAATCAGCATGAAGCCATCATAAAGCCGCAAAGACAGTGAAGAAGTAAAGATTTGTAAGGCCAATATCCCAAACTGAAGGAAAGGCCGGGGAGGTAAACCTTATTTTTTGCACTGCTTTTTCCCTTGTGATATTTGCTAATTGGAAAAGGTAGCTGAAAGATTGAAAAGAAAAAAGATAAGTAGTTGAAAAGCTGAGCAGAACTTCTGGCAGTTTTATGGGGGTCACATTAGACAAAAATTGTAGTTCACTGAAGATGAAGGACCCTAGTAAACGCTCCAGATTTTCTGTTGGAACTCAAAGGGTTACTTTTTAGGAGTAAAGATGAATCAGAAATATATGAGCCCTTATAGGAACTGAACACGAGGGGAAAATGCCACAAAATTCTGAAGGAAAATTATTGATAACTTATAACTTATTTACCCTTTCACGCTATAAATTAAATATGAGGTTAGGCTAAAAATATTTTTAAACATTCAAGATCTCAAAATATTTACCTGCCTGCACTTTTTCTCAGAAAGTTAATGGAAGATGTGTTCCACCAAAATAATGAGATGAAATCAGGAAACAGAAGATTCACACAGGGTTAAAGCAAAAGAAAGTCCTCTAGGTAATGGTAGAGTTCCTAGGAGGACAACATGGCAGTCACAGCAACATGTTCAGATTGGAAGAGGTTGGAAGTCTCTAGGAAATATTACTCAAGAAGATGAAATTAGTATCTGATGTGTCTAAATGTATTGAGAGTAGATTTAGACAACTGGTTTGCAGTATGAGTTAGTGATAAGTACATAGACAATCAAACAACTGAAAAAACAAAAGCAATCATAAAATCCAGATTGAAAAAGTTTTGCAAGAAAAATTTATCTGGTATACTACAAAATAAATACTTGATTCATTTATTAAGGCTATATAATCATAATAATGCAAACACTGAATAACGGTTTAACCAAATTAAAATAGAGCTGTGTATGGAGAATTGGATATGGAGAGCAGAAAAGTGTGTGTATTTAAAAATAATAAAATTGTAAAACTTTCAGGAGAAAGATGGAAGAATATCTTCATGACATTGAGGGAAAGAAAGATATCTTAAAGAGGACAAAAAAGCATAAACTATAAAGAAAAATATTGATAAATTTGAATACGTTAAAAAACATTCGTGTGGTAAAAGAAACCATAAAACTTTTACAAAACAAGTCACCAGCTAGGAGAAGATATCAACCATTGATATAAAAATAAGTGGTTAGGGGCTTCCCTGGTGGTGCAGTGGTTAAAAATCCACCTGCCAATGCAGGGGACATGGGTTCGAGCTCTGGTCCAGGAAGATCCCACATGCCGCAGAGCAACTAAGCCCGTGTGCCACAACTACTGAGCCTGTGCTCTACAGCCTGAGAGCCACAACTACTGATCCTGCATGCTGCAACTAGAGAAGCCACTGCAATAGAAGCCCACACACCACAACGAAGGGTAGCCCCTGCTGACCACAACTAGAGAAAGCCCACGAGCAACAACGAAGACCCAATGCAGTCAAAAATAAATAAAATAAAATAATTGTTTTTAAAAGGGGGGTTAGTTTCCAGAGTATGAAAAGATCTCTTATAAATCACTATGGAAAAGAAAAACAACCCAAAAGAAAAAGTGAGCAAATAGTATAAATGGGTAATTGGGAGAGGAAGGAACCCAAATAGCTAAGAAATATGCCTAATCTTTACTAGCAATCAGGTAGACGCAAATTAAAACAGAGAGAGAACATTTTACCAACAATGGAATGTGAAAAATCAGCACATATAAAAATCAAGTAATGAAGAGAAGGTGGAGAATATAAATACAACTCTTGTGCCCTACTTGTAGTGCACTACTGCACTAAGTCATTCATTCATTCACTTATTCACCAACTATTTATTTCAGTGCCTCCTGTTTGTCAGGCACTGTTAAAGGCATTGAGGATCTATTACAGGTCTTGAGGGGTTGTAATTTTAAACAGAGGCGTCAGGGTTAGCCTCACTAAGAGGGTGACATTTAAGCAAAGATGTAAGGAGAGGAGGAAGTAACCATGAAGATGTACAGGAGACCAGGGTTCCCAGGGCGAAGGCCTGAGGCAGGTGTGTGTTGGCAGAAGAATAGGGAGTCTGATGTGGCTGGAGCATAAAAGATAATTAAAGGTATATAATGACATACAGGCATACCTAGGAGATATTGCAAGTTCATTTCCAGACCACCACAATATATTGAATATTGCAACAGAGCGAGTCACAAGAATTTTTTCCTTTCCCAGTGCATATAAAAATTATATTTATGCTATACAGTAGTCTATTAAGTATGCAATAGAATTGTCTAAAAAGAACAATGTACATACCTTAATTTAAAAGTACTTTATTGCTAAAAATTGCTAATCATTATTTGAGCCTTCCTCCAGTTGTAATCTTTTTGCAATGGTAACATAAAAGATCATAAATTACAAATCACCATAACAAATACAGTGATAATGAAAAAGTTTGAAATATTGTGAGAATTACCAAAATGTGATACAGAGACCGGAAGTGAGCAAATGCTGTTGAAAATATGCCCCAATAGACTTGCTGAACGCAAGTTACCACAAACCTTCAATTTGGAAAAAGCAGTATCTGCAAAGCACAGTAAGCAAAGTGCAATAAAACGAGGTATGCTTGCATGTTTAGATTTATATACTTAAATCACATGAATATAGCATACTCTACATGTCTGTATCTTTCATTTCTCTCAATAAAACTTAAATACCATTGCCTATTAGCATATACAGATCTATCACATTTATTTTTATGGCAAAATAGTATTTCATTGTAGAGATTTGCCTTACCTTATTTACCAGTCATGTAGTAATGGACATTTAAATTGTTTGGTTTTTTGTTTTTGTTTTTTTTTTTTTTTTTGCTTTTACTAATGATGTTGAAATAAACTTTCTTCTATGTACAGGTTTACATAATGTGCAAGTACATCTGAAAGTTAAATTTTTTAAAAAAAATTATTTTTGGCTGCATTGGGTCTTCATTGCTGCACGCAGGCTTTCTCTAGTTGTGGTGAGAGGGGGCTACTCTTTGTTGGGGTGCACGGGCTTCTCATTGCAGTGGCTTGTCTTGTTGCGGATCATGGGCTCTAGGTGCGCGGGCTTCAGTAGTTGTGGCACGCGGGCTCAGTAGCTGTGGCTCTCGGGATTAGTTGCTCCGTGGCATGTGGGATCTTCCCGGACCAGGGCTTGAACCTGTGTCCCCTGCATTGGCAGGCGGATTCCCAACCACTGCACCACCAGGGAAACCCCTGAAAGTTAAGTTCTTAGACTTGGAATTGCTTAGTTAAAAATTGCCAAACTTTCCTTTAAAAAGCTTTCCTTAATTTGCAATCTCACCAGTAATTGTGAAAGTATCTATTGTGCAACTATATAGTGTATTTTAAAATTTTGATCTGATAGAAAAACATCTTGATTTCATTTCATTGCATATTTTCATAATTATTACTAAGGTTGCATAAGTATTACAAATAAATTCTCTCCTGTTATTTATTACTTTTTATGATTTCATTTTTCATGTTTAAATTTTTGATGCAAATAATTCATTTTTGATATAATAAATAAGGTAGTGATTAAGGTTTATTTGTTCCAAATGGCTAGCCTGTTGCCACAACATAATTTGCTTACTAATTCATCGTTTTCCCACTGAATGGTAATGCCACATTTCATAAACTTAATACCCATATGGTCTTGGATCTATTTCTGAACTCTCTTTTCCAATGGTCTGTTTGTTCATGTGCCAGTACCAGATTGTTTTAATTACTGTAAGTTTATCATATGTTTTACTATTTGGTATACTGCCCCCTCATGATTTTTGTTTTAGCCAGATTTGTTCTGGCTATCCTCACATGTTTATTTTCATCTGAAATTTGGAATACTCCTGTCTAAAAGAAAAACCGTTTTGCCTTTTCATTGCATTTTTTTGAAATTATAGATTAACTTAGAAATAATTAACATTTTTATCACATAAAGTCCTTGTAAGCAAGAACACAGTAGATCTCTCATTTAGTCAAGTATTCTTTGCCTTTCAACAAAACTTAGAACTTTTCTTCATGTAAGTGTGGCACACTTCTCAAAGTTTTTCTTTAGTAATTCATACTTCTATTTTTAAGTAACATATTTTTCCATCAGCGTTCAGAGCTTACTTGGCCACTGAAAAGCTATTTTTTGTGCTTAATATTGTAGCTGGTCACCTTATTGAATTCTCTCTTTTCTTAAAAATATTTTTCAGTTGATCTTCTTGGATTTTCCAGATTATATCATGGGCTAAAAATAATTGTTTTGCCTTCTTTTTTCTAAATTTTATACCACTTATATTCCTTTTCTTGCTGAATTGCATTACCTGAACTTTCAGAGCAATGCTAAATAAAGTTGTTGATGGTGGCTTCCTTTTCTTGTTTCCTGCTCTAATAGAAATGCTTCTAGTGAAATTAACCATAGCACTGTATACATAAAATTAACGATAGTATTGTATATATAAAATTATAATAAGAATATTTCTATTAATTTTATTATAGTAAGACATTTCAAATCAGGAATGTATATTATGTTTTATTTTTAAAATATTTGGATCATCTCAGATTTTCTCCTAATGTAGATCATTCTATTAAAATGTTTCTAGTAGCAAAATACTCTCATGTTGTGGTACATTATACTTTTATTTTGTTGCTAAATAGTATTTTTAATTAGGCAAGTAATATTTTATTTATGATTTTTATGATGATATACTAAGTAAGTTGATATGTAGTTTTCTATTTTTGTGCCATCTTGGTCAAGTTCTATTGTCAAAATTATTCACACTTTCCAGACAGAGTTTGGAAGACTTATTTTTCTCTTTATGGCTTAGGACAGTTTGCATAGTGTTGAAATTTTATCTGTCTCAATTATTTGATTGTGTTCACCTCTGAAACCATTTCAGTTATACATTTTCTTTGAGGTAGAGTTTGGAAAAGTGAATTTTCATAGAAAAGTCATCATTTCATTCAGGTGTCTTATTTATTTGCATAGTGTCAAAGAAAGCACATGCTATACGTTGCTGAATTCCTTCATTATTTGAGGTCACTTCCTCACACTCATTTCTAACTTTGTGCTGGCTCCTGATTACCTAACTACATTACCTAGCATCATTTATTTCATAGCCCTTTTAAGAAGACTGGCTTTTATATATCATTTTAATCAGGGTAAAATCTAAGCTGATATAACAAAAAGACACCAAAGTATATTGGCTTAAACCAGATAGAAGTTGAGTTCTCTTTCACACAACAGTCCAGCTGGTCCAGAGTAGTCAGAGGTCTGTTTCACAAAGTCACCCCAAGACCCAATTTCCCCATTGGGAGCTCCACCTACTCCAAGGCTACTTTCTTCATCTGTATGGGCAAAGTGGGATCACTGCCGAGTCTGCATTCCAGAATAGGGAAGGGAATGGGGAGGAAGCCCTAAGCCATACATCTCCTTTAAAATAAATGACATAGACGGGGGCACCCATCATTTCTGTTCACATCCATTAGTGAAAGCTTTAATTACATGGCCCACAGAGCCACAGATGAGACTGAAAATTATGGTCTTCACAGGGCTTACAGGTACCCAGCTAAACTACTGCTAGGAAGGGCGGAGAAATTAGATTTGGGGGAAACTCAGAGTGTATTTATTTCTCTTATTGTTTCTGTTTGTTTTTAATTAATCACATCAGTCTGCTTTGCTTAACTTTTGTTATTGTTGTTACTCTCTTGCTAACTTCTGGAGTTGAAGTCTGTTTATAGCACTAGGATTGTTTAAAATGTGCTCCTTATGGTAGAATTGCGTCTCTCCATAGCCATGCAAGTATAAAAATGTGATTTGCTCTGCACAATGAAATATGAGTAGAAGAGATGTGCCTCATCTTTTGGGGTAGAGGGAGTTTAAGAACCAGTGCACACTTTTTCATGTCTTCATCCCTCTCCCGTGGTGATCATGCACTACCCTCCCAGAACCTCCATGTGTTCAGCAACCTAGAAACTCCCTGAACTCTGTACTTTGGGGATTTTTATGGAGGCTTCATCATGTAAGCATAATCAATCATTAACTCAACCTCCAGGCCCTCTGCCCTTCCCAGACAATAGGGTGGAGCTGAGAATTCCAAGCTTCTAATCATGGCTTTGTCTTTCAGGTGACCAACCCCCATCCTGAATTTTTTCAGGAACCCACCAACAGTCACCTCATTAGAACAAAAGACACTCCTATCATCCAGGAAATTCCAAAGGATTTAGACTCTGTGTCAGGGACTGACTGATTTCATCATCATGCCTTCACTACTTCATTCCCAATGATAGGTAATGAGGCAAATTTTTTCTTTGTCAATTAGATGTCTATTTCAGGTAACTAATCACATGACTCTAGATTTAAGCTCAGTCAACTGGGAAATTATTCTGCTTCCTTCTACTCCTTCCCTTCTTCCCAGAGGTGATCTAGGTCCTGTGGCTACGTGATGAGGGACAGGGTAGGGGAGAGTGCATCTTACTCTTCCACCATCCTTTGATCCTCCATGCATTATGTTGCCAACCTGTCCCTGGCTAGTACTCCTTGTGATCTGTTCTCCTTTCACAGTGAAGTCCCAGTGCTGCTTATTTGTTTACTTGGTCCTCAGGTTGGCTTTCTGTTGATCCTCTGAGAAACAGTGGGATTCTTGATTGGTCACTGGCTTGGGTTGTCTCATCCTAGCTCATATTTTGTGACACTGTTATTCACCCTCATGGGCTCATGTGTCAACATCTTTAGTTATTTTTCTGTACTCTTCCATTCCCATCTACCAGGGCAGGAAACTTCTGGGTCATCTACCTGACACTTGCAGGCCATGCCTATAGGGCTAGAGGGAGCAAGTACAATGTATTAAGCCTATGCTGTTTGCCTAGCCTCTCCCTTAATAGTTTTGTTCTATTGCTCAGCATGATGTGTGATATAGTACCATGCAGAATATGGTGATTCTTGGAGTCTTTCCAGGCCATTCCAAAAAAGCAAATAGTTCATTCTCTTAGACATTAACATCACATACATGCTTATAAATTCTTATTTTAGAGGGGCCATAGTTTTTTTTAATTTATTTAGTTATGTATTTATTTTGGGCAGTGTTGTGTCTTCGTTGCTGCATGTGGGCTTTCTCTAGTTGCAGCAAATGGGGGTTACTCTTTGTTGCGGTGTGCAGGCTTCTCACTGTGGTGGCTTCTCTTGTTGTGGAGCACGGGCTCTAGGCATGCGGGCTTCAGTAGTTGTGGCACGTGGGCTCAGTAGTTGTGGCTCACAGGTTCTAGAGTGCAGGCTCAGTAGTTGTGGTGCATGGGCTTAGTTGCTCTGCAGCATGTGGGATCTTCCCAGACCAGGGCTTGAACCTGCGTCCCCTGCATTGGTGGGCAGATTCTTAACCACTGCGCCACCAGGGAAGCCTGAGGGCCATAGTTTTGGTTGTTGTTATTGCTTTCTTTTCCTGTCTGTATTTTACTTTCATGAGAAAATATCTATATCTGATTTTCATTTGTTTCTGATATAATTTTTTGGTGAGTATTATATTTTTATGTTTTATTAGTCATTTTTCCTTTTTCTCAGTATTTTTGTATGAGAGATTTTGAAATTGGGACCTGATACTTACTAAGGAAGAGTGGGAAGGAGGGTCAGGAGAGTGAAGTGGGCAGTGGCAATGTGGATTTCATTCTGTTGTCTGGGAACGGGTCTGCCTGGTTCAAGTGAAATTCTGAATATGAAGAACCCTTTGGGTGATGAATTAGAGCTGTGGTTCTCAAATTTGAGTTGCATCAGAACATTAATGGGCTTATTAAAGTACAGGTTATAAAAAACTTCACCCTTCTGATTCAGTCGGTCTGTGGTGGGGTCCGGGGATTTGCATTTCTAAAAAGTTCCCAGATAATTCTGGTAATGCTGACCTAGGGATCACAGTTGGAAAATTGCTGGTTTAAATTTTTTCTTTGCCTGACCAAGATCAGCCACCACAATGTCAATGTCATCTGCCACTCTTTCAGAAGATTTTCTGCAAATACAGTGCGTCTGTGTTTCCATGTTCAGTCCTTCCCGCACCTAAGCCCATGTATCAGACTGCATCCAGAGATGCCACCACAGACCGTCTGCACACTTGAGCTTGTTTTTCCAAGGAAGGGAGTGGATTTTGGTTTTGTGGGATGGACCACCTCTCTTAGAGTCTCAGGTACTGCCTGAGATCTTCAGAGGCATATTTTCCTTTACTCAGATCTAATTTTTAAGACATCAGGCAGCTACTTTCTATGGCTTTGCTTCAGAGTTGTGTCTCTTCCAAGTTTCATCTAATTTGAAAGATTAAAAAAAATTTTTTTAATTCCCTGTGTTATTTTCAACTGACTTCATAAAGGGAAGTGAGCCAGAAATACCTTTCCTAATAGGAAATGCAGTTCTGAATATCTTGTTCCCAAGGCCTATTTTAATTTCAAATATATTTTATGTTTAAATATTTCAATCATTTGCCTCTCCTAATGTATTAGTCAGGGTAGGTTAAAGTATACACAGTAACAAACATCCCTGAAAAGCTCAGTGACTTAAGGCAACAAAGAGTTTTTCTCATTTACTTTACCTGTTCATTGTAGACTGGCAGAAATCCAGACTTCTGAAGCAGCTACATCTTAAACATTGCTGCTCACCATGTCAGATGGAAAAGCAGAAGTACACACTGATTCTTAAAGTTTCTGCTCACACCTTACTCAGCAAGGAAATCCCATAGCCACCACTGACTTCAGGTAGCTAAGGAAATACAATCCTATAATATCCCCAAAGAGGATAGCTCTGGTGATTTTCACATGTGGATTTCCCTAAGGTAGATCTTAGCTTTACAGCCTGGGTTTACCTAAGGATCTGACTTTGTTTCCATTCTGGAGTTTCTTTATCCCTTCAATACTTGCTCCCAGGTTCTCAAGAAGTCTCACACATTTCCACTGTTCTGTTCTATCCCATCTCCCACCCAAACCCATGGTGGCAGGACACATATCTACATCTTCAGGTCTCATTCTTTTCTCAGACAAAATTCTTTTTTAGAACTGAATCCAAATTATTGTCACATGGTCAGCAGGGATGCTTTTAGAACTTGAAAACAGTTTGTTGAGTCTTCTGAGTTTTGCTGCTCCTTGGGCCACTTTAAGAGCATGTCCTATGCGATGGTCTTGCTCTTTCTGGGTTAATTCTAGAAAACTCAAATTTACATCAAAGTGAAAAATATTCTCAATTCAGAATTCTTAAAAATGACTATAGGCAGGGGGTGGGGGTGGGAGGGATGTGAGTAGGGTAATAAATTGTATCCCAAGTGTGAGGTCTTGTCTGAAGGAGACCATCTAAGGGGCCAACTCATCAAGAAATGAATTATCTATCATGTGCACGGCTGCCTCTGGGATAGATTTGCCAGTATAGATCATAACCAGGAGATCTTCAGTCGGATAAAATCAGTCCCAGGTTCCTTATCCTCCACTATTCAAAATATATTTTCCCCCTGGTTTTATTTTCCATTCACATTTAACTTTATTACATGTAGGCCCTTGTGTGCAAATACTCGGTAAACTTAAATATGATGCCTGTAAATCCCATTTCATATTCTGCACAAAACCCCTAATTCAAATACCGCTTCCCCTTAAAGTCTGGGATAAGTCCACTGTGGAGATTCTGTGTGCTCGACTTTATAAAGGGATGAAAATCAGGCCAGTAAAGCTGTCTGCATGTCTCTTAACTTAAGGCCAGTTCAGGAGCATAAATTAATCTTGACCTTGGGTAAAGTAGTATTTCAGCTGAGACTAAAGGGGTTTCTTGTCAATTCACTTATGTATCTAAGCATTCTTGGCTATTAAAAAAGTCAGTCCTTGGGACTATTGGGAAAAAAGCAGCATGAAGACCCAGGAAGCTTACTGGAGAATGCAGATCCTCACAATCCCAGAAATCCTGATGGTAACAGTGAAGATGCCGCTGTGCTCTTGAGATATTCACCTGGGTTATGGGGGCTTGTTTGGAGGCAGGAGAAGGCCACTTGGCACCTCAGGGCCTTTACCCATCACCGTGGACAGGAATCACAGCCATCAGTCTGATCTGTACTGCTGTCAAGACAATTCTTTGAGCCATGCTACCCATGATGCAGAAACTATCTCAGGCTTTTGTTATTAATGGGAAATAAACTCAGAGTTTACATAAAAACTCAGCTTTGAGAATATTAGCTGTTTAAATTGCAATATTTTTTAATAGAAAAGCCAAAGAAAGCTTTAGATGGAGGAAAAATATTCAGTTTTAGGATTTCAAGAGACAGTATTGCAGGGCTTCCCTGGTGGCTCAGTGGTTGAGAGTCCGCCTGCTGATGCAGGGGACACGGGTTCATGCCCCGGTCTGGGAAGATCCCACATGCCGTGGAGCGGCTGGGCCCGTGAGCCATGGCCGCTGAGCCTGCGTATCCAGAGCCTGTGCTCCGCAACGGGAGAGGCCACGACAGTGAGAGGCCTGCATACCGCAAAAAAAAAAAAAAAAAAAAAAGAGACAGTATTGCATAGTGCTCCTAATCATAGGCTCTGGAACCGGATTGCCAGGGTTCAAACCACAGCTGTGCTCTGTAATCTTGGGAAATGTACGTAACTCTCAGTGCCAGTTTTCTTATCTGAAGAATGAATGTCATAAATTCATTACCTATCTCATAAAATTGTTTGATAATTAAATGAGTTAATAGGTAAAAATCAGTTATGTATAAAATAATGCCTGACTCTTTAATACATGCTGGCCATTATTATTATTATTACTACTACTACTACTACTACTACTGCTACTACTGTTTCCCACATGTAGGACTAGAAGCAGACTAATAACATGATTTACAGTTTGCTTTCCTGCTGGGCACTACCTAGAGTTTATTTTATTTAATCCTCTCAGCAATATCATGACATAAATATTGTTCATGTGCTCATTTATCCGAGCTTGTTTTTTTCAGTTACCTATTCAGTACATATTTATTGAGTGCCTATTATATGCTAGGTACTGTTCTCAGTGCTAAGAATAGAGCAGTATTGAAAACAGGGAAAAAATAGGCTCTCTCTTCATGGAGCTTACATTCAAGGAGTGGAACACAGAGACAAACTAAAAAATAAACAGGTAAAATACAGAGTGTGTCAGATCATAATAAGTGCTGTGAAGAATAATTAAGCAGGGGAGGTAAATCAGAAAGGCTAAGGGTGAGGGTGTCCAAGTAGACTGGTGAGTGAGGCCCTCACTGGAAGATAAAATTTGAACAGAGACCTGAAGGATGTGAGGGCACAAGCATGAACTGATCAGCAGTACTGGCATCCCAGACAGAATCTGGAAATCCAAAGTGACAGTGGGCTTGGGGTATTTGAGAAAAAACACCAAAGTCAGTGTTGCTGGCCTGAAGTGAATGCAGTAATGTGTACGTAATGGGGGTGCTTGGGGAGTGGTAGATTATGTATGTCTTTGCAAGAATATAAAGACTGACTTTTGCTCTGTATAGCTAGAAAAGCATTGCCTTTTTTTTTAAGGGAAGAGATTTGCTCTGATAAAGATTCAAATATGTTTTTCAAAAAGGTTTATCAAAAAAGGTTATGAAACTGTCATTTCATATATTTTATCTTGGTTTGGGGTTGTTTTTGATTGTTTTAGGCAGGAGGGTAAATCTGGAACCTATTGCTTGCTCTTGGTTGGAAGCAGATGCTTGCCATTATGCTCTTGCCTTCTCTAATATTTCATTAAATACAGTCATATGTTTGATAGTCTTTTGCGTTCTGCTTCTTTCACTCAGCATAATGCTTTAGAGATTCATTCATCCATGTTGTTGTGCATCTCAGCGTAGTTTGTTCCTTGTTAATGCTGAGTAGAATTTCATTGCATGGATGCACCACAGGTTTTGTGTTTTTTTAAATTAATTCTAATATTAATTAATTAATTCTAATATATTTTTAATTAATTCTCATATTTTTAATATTTTAAAAACCTCACTAAGGTATAATTGACATTCAATAAACTGCACATGATTAAAGTTACTCATTTAATAAGTTTTGACATATGTATGTACCTGTGAAATCATCACCACAATCAAGATAATAAACATGTCCATCACCCTTAAAAATTTCCTCATACATCTTTCTAATCTCTCCCTCCCACCTCTCTCCATCTTCGGGCAACCATTGATTAGCTTTCTGCATTTTCTAAAATTTTATATAATGCAATCATACAGTATGATTGTCTTTTTTGTCTGGCTTCTTTCATTCAGAATGAAAGCATATGTCAATTCAAAGCTTGTACATGAATGTTCATATCTGCTGTATCTGCAATAGCCCCAAACTGGAAACAACTCAAATGTCTATGACCAAGTGAATGAATAAATCAACTGTGGTATGTCCATATAACAGAATATTACTCAGCAATAAGAAGGAATGAACTCTTGAAACACCTAAAACACGGATGAATCTCAAAATAACTATGCTGAGCGAAAGAAGCCAGACAAAAACCAACATATATTTTATGATTCCATTTATATAAAATTGCAAACTACAGAAAATAGTTTTCTAATTGCAAACTATATTATAGAAAGCAATACAATAGTTGCCTGGGGATAGGGAATGGTGAGGAGGGGTGGGAGGGAGTGATTACCAAAGGACATGAGGAATCTTTCAGGAATGATAGATATGATATCTTGCATGTAGTAATGGTTTCATGGTTTACACATTTGTTAAAGCTTAATAAATTGTACATTTTAAAAATACAAGTTTTATTGTATATCCATTATATCTCAATAAATCTGTTAAAACAAATCAAAACACCAACTTGGGAGCATTTACTCAATAAAATTGATTGAATGAAGAATCAATCAATTTTAGTGAATAAAATAAAATATTTCAAAATTACATTCAGAAATTTTGAACATACACAAACACACACACACAATGTATATGACCCATGATTGTCAGGAACCAGGGGAGGAGTGGGATTAACTGCAAAAAGGCAGGAGAGATGTTTGGGAGGATGGAAATGTTCTATATCATGACTGTGATCACGGTTACCTAACTGTACGCATTTGTCAAACCTACTGAACTATGCTCTTAAAATAGGTGAATTTTTTTGTATGTAAATTACACCCCCCCAAAAGCCTTATTAAAAAGCAATCAAATCACTCAAATAATAGTGCCACGCATTAATCTAGGTGCTAGGGACACAGTCAACATATGGCCAGAGGTATAAATTCAGTGGAGGAGACAGAAGCTTAACATGTAAATAAATACGATCAGGTAATTTCAACAGGAGATAGACTAAAACTGGTGTGTGTGTGTGTGTGTGTGTGTGTGTGTGCAGAAGGTCTACTTCAGCCTCAGAGTTCAGGGAAGTCTTCTCTGTGGAGGCAATATTGGAGCTGACACTGGAGTGACATGAAGAGACAACATATTAAGAACACAGGTGAGAGCCTTCCAGACAGAGGAAGCAACTAGTACAAAGGGTCTCAGGTGAAACCTACTTGTCACCTTCAGGGAACAGTGGGGAGGCCACTGGGGTTGGAGGAAGTGAGTAAGGGGGAGAGGCCAGCATCACTGCAATCATGCAGATCCTTGAGACTCATGCAATGAAGGCTATGTGGCCCTATGGTCCTTTCTTCTTGCAAGATTCTACTGCATACATTTTGTCGCTCTAATTATATTGTAAATGTTTGAGGTCAGTGTCCATTGCTTTTGTTTTTTTCTAGGTCTCAGATGACTTCGTATTGGATGCTTGGTTTAGTGTTTGATAATGAATTTGTTTATTACATGAATTATATCTAAAATATACTGGGTTTACTCTCCTTGAAAACTATTCTATGTTCTTTCTCAAATCAGATTTATTATTCCTTCCCATCACAATAAGAGATCCTTTGACTTTAAGGAATGAACTCTTGAAACACCCAAGTGATGAGGTTCCTTGCGTCACTGTTATTTTTGAATTCTGGAAGTTTTGCTTTTGACTGTCTGACAGGCAAAATAATGTTTAGAAAGGAAAGCTGAGACTTTTGGGGAAAGATCCCCTTATAGAACCTGATCCTAGAAAATACATCGCCCATCTCATTGAAGTTCACCAGACATACACTGGACGCCTGCTGCGCACCAGGCCTTGGGCTAAGCCATGGTGGCATTATGTTATTGGGTTATAAGCACAGGCTCCGGAGTCAGATTATCAGAGTTCAGATCCTGGCTCTAGCAATTTTAAGCTGCAGGATCTGGGACGAGTTAACTGACCAGTCTTATCTCTCATGTCATTTTCTGTAAAATGGGGATGGTTTAAAACTTGCTTTAGAAGTAGTAGTGAGGATCAGAAGAGACACTATGTATAAAGCACTTGGAACAAGGCCTGAAACAAGTGCATAAGCACTCCAAAATTTGGTTATGGGAATAAGCATTTGAGATATTCATGTTGAATTCAAGGGTCCCAGGTAATGGCAGCGGCCCTCCAGAAGGCAAGCGTCTGCCCATGGTGGATGTGCTCCGGGGCCCAGGGGCTAGGGGCGGGCAGGCGGGCGGGCTTTGCAGAATGTCAGCATGAGCTCCAGCTGCACAGAAACAACTCTGCGCGGTGGGACATCTCGGATCGGTATTGACCTAGGCCCTCATTACTTGCCCATCTTTTCATTTGACATTCGATTAAAATCATGGCAGGAAAGAACTGGAGGTTAGGGTTTGTGTCAGTCCTTACTTCTCTATCATTACATTATACTAGCACCCTGGGACTAGAGCAATAGAAAGACAATTTTTATAAGACCAGTAAATAACCTTCCAGCAGATGAAGAATTATTATGTAAGGAATGGTGTATCGTTAATTATCCTCCATCTCTACAGGGGACAGACAGTGGAAGTTGGTTTGGCATTCCATGGGAGAGTCAGAGTTCGCTAATGGGAAGAACTTGCTATCAAGGGGGTTATTAAATGTTGTTATTAATGATGGTGGAGAATTCTCTTACTAGAGAAAAATATGAGTTAGCAGAGCTAGTTGCCTATCTGGAATGGTTAAATCAGTCCTGGCTGGTGGCAGTGAACAAAGAAAGGTTCCCGGCGGCCTATGGATGCAGTGAAATGGACAGTGGTACTTGACAGATGTTTCCTGAGCTCTCACTCTGTGCCAGAAGGTCTGGGTGCTGGAGACACAGAGCTCAACTGGGAAAAGGACCTGCCCTCGGTGAGCTCTGAGTATGGAACCAAATGTCCCAGGGACCGAGGGGTCCTGGGGTGCATGGAGGTTGGTTGAAGACCACAGGGAACCACAAGTGACTGACCACAGATTTCCATACCAGAACTTACACACCTGATAGATGCTCCCCAGGGCTGAGAGCCTAAGAAGAGTCTGCCCACTCAGCATGCCCAAATGAATGAGGCAAATCTTCCTGGTTCCTGTGGAACAGGTGGCCACGAGGTGACCCTTTGCTGGTCAGCACCAGTCTCTGGACTGTGGACCTGTGGGTTTCCTCACAACGACAGTCCAGCCCAGACAAGTCTCTCTTGCACTTCCACATCTCACAGTATGAGTCTTTAAGATCTAAGATTTCCCACTTCTACCTTCTCACCCCTGTAAGAGTTTAATGAACCTAAGAAAGAGAGCAGCATAGTACAGGGAGATCAGCTCGGTGCTTTGTGATGACCTAGAGGGGTGGGTTAGGGAGGATGGGAGGGAGGGAGGTTCAAGAGGGAGGGGATATGGGGACATATGTACGCATATGGCTGATTCACTTTGGTATACAACAGAAACTAACACAGTTTTGTGAAGCAATTATACTCCAATAAAGGTCTATTGAGAAAGAAAAAGACTTTGCTGTGGACAATCTATTTGGCTCTGAGGATGAACAGTCCTGAAAACACCAGTCCCTCATCTTGCACGGACAGTACAGTCCTTGTTAAAAGCACGCGCATAGCTAGTAGGCAGAAAAGCTGTAAGTGCCTAACGTAGAAACTGGGCCCACTTATTTAACTCCTCCAAGCATCAGCTTCTGCATCTGTAAGGCAATGAGATATGGCACATATTACAGAACCAAATAATAAGAACTAAAGAAATTGTAATTATATTATAACTGTTATCATTGTCCCATTAACTAACCAAGTGAGGCCCATGGAATCCTTCCTTCCATCTGCTTTGGCTGTGGTGTCTGCTGGCTCAGTATCGGTGTAGGAGGAGTGCGGCCAGCTGCCTTAATTTGCCATGGAACACAGCAATCCATATCCTCTAAAAAACAAAAAAACAGGACAGTTTTGTGGGCACACTCCACAGTGGCCCCTGAGATGTCTGGCCCCCAGGAGAATGAACCCACAGAATGGGATATCCAGTGAATGAGTGAAAGGACAAGAAAAAGGTGTGGAGCCCCAGGGATGCCAATATTTTATAGACAAGTTTGATAATAAAAATTTTTTTCCTCGAGTTGATGTGTGTTTAGTACCAATTAGTTATTCATCTGTACTACAAACTCTAATTATTAGAAATACGTCACATCAATAGCGCCCTATGTCTGTGTGTGTGTGTATGTATACACACACACACACACACACACACGCACACCCTTTGACCATTTAGCGATGTCTTGCTAAGAAGTCGTCTAGAAAATGGAACAGTGTTTAAAATCCCAAATGTAATTCTTTTGGACTCTCACAGCAGAGTTATTATCCATTCTTGGTATTCTACAAGCCACGCAATGCCTAGTTGCAACATTTCCATTGCCCTAGGTGCACACAGAACTTATCAGACAGACAGACTGATAGACTCTCCCTGGGAATAGTCTGTTGGATTCCAGCACTTCTTTAAAGCCACCTCCACCTACTGAGATGTTTTCCCACGTTCCCGCTGGAGTTCTGGCCACAGTCTCCTCACCCCCTTCCTCCTCGTGTATGGCCCCCTCTCATCCCACTCTTGCTTACACAAGCCTTTCAGTCCTGCAGATGCACACAGGGCTAGCCCTTCTTTCCGGTCATTATAGTTTCCTCCTGTTTCCCACCATTTCTTATCCTCAGTACCCTGAACATTAGTGGTTCGAGTAGAGCCTGGAAAATCAGGAATATTTTATCCTGGGATGTGAGTGTGTGGACGGGGTGTGTGGAAGAGGGACGTGGCTGTGGTAAATGGGGGCACAGCACCAACCCAGGCAACAGCCACAGATGGAGCGACGCTGGGTGTTTTGTTCTCTATCCAGCTGCTCCTTCCGGTAACATGTGGAACAAATATCTCTTTTGGACCATGATGAGGTGGTATGGTTAGGTCTGTAGCATCATTGCTTTTGGACTCTCAGCTGGTTTTATTTCCTATTGAACCTTTAATGGAAACGCATACACAGCAAGTCAAGGCCTGTCTCTTTTCCCTTTTTTCTTTTTTTTTCTTTCTTTCTTTCTTTTTTTTTTTTTTTTTATTTCTTCCGGGAGTGCTGATGATAAGGAAAGCGATGTCTAAATCTTCTTAATGGTGTTTATGCAAGCAGTTTTGCTCAGCTGTGGACTGCACAGCCCCTCCCCATCCCCCCTCCCTTCCCATTGCCCTGCTAATATTGCTGCTTCATTCCTTTCCCTGTTGGCTATTACTATGGACTTCAGCAATTCTAAAACTAAATAATCCCTTTAGCGTCAAGTTTTCGGGGCTGAGCAAATAAATCTAACGAAATGCATTATCTAGGCAGAAGAGGCTGGTGTAAGGGGGAAAAGATGAAAGCTATTTTATTTTAAGGCAGAGAATAGACAGTCGATCGTTTGGGGCTCAGTTGTAATTTTAAGTATTGTTATTTTACTTAACTACTGTACATGCCCTTTTCTGCTTGTAATTAAAAACCCTGCAAAGCTTCTAAAGGCCAGAATTAAAGGGAGGAAGAGGAGAGGAGGATCTAGTGAGGGAATTAATGCAGATTCCTTCCAGTCCAGAGAGTTTCAATATTCTGATGAGGCAGGGAGTGCTGTGAATAAACAATGACTTCTGCTTTCCTTCTCTTTTGTATCCTCTCCCATTTTGCGTGGGGATGGGGCAAGCGCAAAAATATTGACACAACAGAGAAATGGGAAGTTTTATTTAAGAGGAGAAATCCCAGTCTCTGTATCGTCTGCGCGCGAAGCAGCTCTTCATGCAGAAAGAAAGGAGGCGTTTCATTCCCTGCCTACCCATGTCCTGCCAGCCTCAGGGTCTAGCAGGGCCATGAGTGAGACTCTGGGTGAGCCGGGCTGAGGTCTTCCCTACCAGGTCACTCCTGGTCCCTTCTGTTGACTCTTACTAGCTTGGCTTTTTCTTAAATACCCCCAGAGAGGCCAGTTCAGTGAAGTTTTGTCTTCACATCTCTACAACCAGAGTTGTACCCAAGATGGGTGGATATAATCACCAAATATCCTCTGTCTACTTATTTGTTCACATATTCATCCATTTATTTATTAATTCATTCTTCAAAAAATTTGATTGAGCATTAACCCTCTTTCAGGCATTATTCTGGGCACAGGGGTTATATAGCAATGAATTAAAAAATACATGCCCTCATGGGGAGGGGAGACACACAGTGAACAAAAACAGATAAATATGGAGTCTGTCAAGTGGTGACAAGTGTTATGAAGAAAACTTTGGTAACGTGTGATAGGAAGAGACAGGGAGGTCAGGAAAGGCCTCCCTGTCTCATTCGTTCATTCATTCATTTAACAAATGTTAACTGAGCACCTAGTAGCACCAAGCCCTGTTCTAGGCTCTGGGGGTGCAACAGTGATCAAAATAGACAAAGTAAGCTTCTATTCTACTAAGGGAAAATATCAATAAGCAAGGCAAGTAAAATACGTGCTAAGAAAAAATGTCTGAAGACAAAGGGGACGGGGCACCAGGGAAATTCAAATTTTAACCAGGGTGACATTTGAGCAGAAGCCTGAAGCAAGTGAGAAAGTGAACTGCGTGACTACCTGGGAGTAGAATGTTTCAGCCCAAGAGAACACCCAGTTCAAAGGCCCCAAGGTGGAGCCTGAGCTTGGCATGTTGGAAGAAGTGCAGAGAGGCCAATGTGCCTGCAGCAGCTTGAGTGAAGGCAAGAGAATGGTACTAACACGGCGCTCCGCTCGGCAAAGCCAGGCTCCCCAACCGCCGTGTTCCCGGGGCCTCGGTGCTTTCTTCTGTCCTTGCGGCCATCGCTGTTTGTCCCTGACTGTTTACACATCTGCTCCTGTATTGCAAAGAGAAATGTCATTTTATCTTCTGAATCCTCAGCACTTGGCACACTTAGGTAAAAAAATGTAATGAGTGAATGACATCCAGCCTTTTTTCTGGCTTCAAATTTTTAATCTATTCTTTTTACGAGCAAAAATTGTTCTCTACAACCTATCTAAAAATCCCTCTATACAGTGAAGCTTCAATTTCAGCCTCCCTCACTCTTGTGGGTGGAAAGGCCCCTCCTCAAAGAAGGAAACCTGGTAAAAGAGAATTACTGACTTCCTGCAACGAAGGAGAATATCACCACACAGGCAATCCCCAAATAGTATCTCGTTAGGAAAACTGCGTGCACGATTTGTATTGCTTATGGGTCGAGCTCAGAAGTTCTTAGGTCGGGATATCAGAGGAGGGTGAGTCTCTGGGTTAGTTGTTTCCTTAAGATGAGGATTGATGCAAGCAAAGTGAGGCTCCAAGGGAAGAAGGAAGAATTATAAGAGTCACGAGACATTCTGCAGTCATAATGGCGTAAGCGACTCCTCTTTTACGGGATAAGTGACCTCTAATTACTTTAGCTTTTGTTCTCATCTCTGTTTACTATCCCTTTAGACAGGCCCACTGAGAGCTTTGAAGAGAAGTTGCAAGGGTTCTCTCCAAAAGCTCTGGGTGCAGAATTCTGAGATGGACACAGCCCAGGTAGAAGTTTACAGATCTGCATTTCCTACATGATGACAAGCCCCTCCAGGATTTCTGGGAGATTTAAACAGATTGTTTGGCCCAACAAGCTGCACACAACTGCCTGGACAATTTTCCAGGAGAAAGATGCAGCCTTGGAGGAAAAAGAGAATGAGGCCTAGAGAAAAAGACTTCTTTTTTATTCTGAAATAATTTTAGACGTACAGAGAAGTTGCAAAAAATAGTTCAGAGGTTCAATTATATCCTTCATCCAGCCTAATGTTAACAATTTATATAACCTTCGCACAGTTATCAAAACTAGGAATTCACATGGGTATAACACTATTAACGAAACTACAGACCTCATTTGAAGGGAATTTCTTTTTAAGGTAGACTCTAGTTTCCCTCTGATAAGCATGAAGCTTTGGCAACAGCAAAATTCAGCAGCGTAGTGAAGTTCTATAAGTATCTGTTGCTGCATAGCAAACTACTGGAAATGTAGGGGCTTAAAACAGCAGTTGTTGTGTTATTGTTATTGTTACATCCTGTGATTCTGTGGGTAAGAAATTTGAACAGCGTATAATGGGGATAGCTTATCCCTGCTTCATAGTTTCTGGGGTCCCACCTGAGGAGACCCAAATGGCAGTGGGCTAAAGCAACTGGGGGGACTGGCTGTGGATCAGCCTCTCTATTTTCACATGGCCTTTCCACATGGCTAGCTGGGGCTTCCTCACAGTGTGGTGGCCTTGGGATAGTTGAGCTTCTTCCCTGGTGGCTCAGGGTACAACATAAGGAAGCAGAAACTGACATTCCTCTTAAAAGTTGGGACTGGGACTGAGATTGCATCACTTTCACCTTACTCTGTGGGTCAAAGCAGACACAGGTGAGCCCAGATTCAAGAGGCATTGCTTGTACATCTCCTGATCAGAGGAGTGTGAAAGAATTTGCTGTGGGAAACAACTGTATCAGCTGATTTCACATTTTGGAGAGGGGCAAATTCCCTTTGTTCTATGACTCACCTGGGAGGTTCTGACCCCTTACTTTGGGAGAAGAAATGTAACAATAGCTTTCTTCCTCCACATGGTTTAACAAAATCTGTCCCGCCCCTTGATATCCAGATCTCTGTAGAAGGGCCACACAAACCTACATAAGGAAACCAGGGGCTTTCTGGGAAGTCACTTTCACTGTTAAAGGAGACTGGAAGGGATGAGATGGTGATTCCAGTCAAAGTCTACAGACAGAAAAGGACACCCAGATCCCTAGAGAGGAACTTACTGGGAGGAAGGGTCATTTGGACTAGTGACCCAGGCCACACATGAGCCTACAGGTGTAGGGGAAAGAGGTGGTTCTGGCATCCCTTCTGCACCCAGCCATCCCAGCATAACAACCTTGCTCTGAAAATAAAGGTTAACCACGTACATGTGACATAGAGAGGGCGCCCTGGCCTGTGTGGCATCTGTACCAGCCAGAGATCAGGGCAGCAGTGGACAAGGTTCCACCAGGGACAGAAGCAATGGCAGACTACTGAGTCCCCCTCTGCCTGGAGATTAGAAGTAGGACTTATTCCTGAGGGTTTTTGGACAATTCTAGGGAAGGGAAAAAGGTCTTAGGAAGGAGATACCGCATTTCCTGCTCATAAGAGCCCAACGGTTATGTGTATAACTAACAGCAAAATTTGAAAAGGTGTGATCTTTTTCTGCCCTAAGAAAGTGAAGTGAGTCAATCAATTATAGCAAGTGGGCGGAGGGAGGGGGGGACAACCGTTTTTTGTTAAGGACTAGATAGTAAGTATTTTAAGCTTGTGGGTTATATGATCTCTATCATAGCTACTCAACTCTGCTTTTGTAGCATGAAAGCAGCTGTAAACAAATGGGTGTGACTGTGTTCCAGTAAAACTTTATTTATGGACACTGAAATACAAATTTCATATAATTTTCACATGTCACAATATTTTCCTTTTGATTTTTTCTGCAACCATTTAAACACGTAGAAACCATTCTTAGCTCATAAGCCATATAAAAATGAGGAATGGACCAGATGTAGCCAGTGGGTCATAGTTTGCCAACCCCTGAGTTATAGTAGCAACATATTATTCATTTGGATGTTTTTTGACTTAATAGGGTATTAAACAATATATTATTATCTATTATTATTTATTATTATTATCTATCTTATTGAATCTATCTATTCAATAAGTCTAAAGGTAGGCAATTCCTCGGTTGGTTAATTCAGATAAAAGGATTCAGTGATGTCATCATGGACCAAAGAAGCTGCAGTGGCTCCAAGCATCACCTCCTTATCAGTGGTTCTCAAACTTTAGCATATATCAGAATCATCTGGATCCCACCTTTAGAATTTCTGTTTTAGTAGGTCTGGGGTGGGACCTGAGAATTCATTTCTGTTTTCATTACCCATGACTGAGATTTATTATAGCAAAAGGATACAGAGCAAAATCAGCAAAGGGAAAAGGCACAAGGGGAGGGGACTGCAGTCTGGAGGAAACTAGGTGCCAACTTCCAACAGTCCTCTCTCAGTGGAGTCACACAGGGTGCATTTAATTCCTCCAGCAGTGAGTTGTGACAACACATGTGAAGTGTTGTCTATCAGGGAAACTCATTAGAGACTCAGTGTCCAAGTTTTTCACTGGGGGCTAATTACACAGGCATCCTCTGCCTAGTGTTTAGCAAAATTCCAGAAGACAGGTGTTGAGCATAAATGAGATTATTTTGACAAACAGTCTAGGTACAGTGAACCATTCTGATCAGAGAGTGGTGGGAACCCTCCTGAAATCCAGTTTCCAGATGATACCGAGGACCAACCTTGCAAGTAGGACCTTCTAAGGAAAGCAGCCCCAGGCCTGCTATATTCACTTTTGAGAATTTACATTTTTAACAAGGTTCCAAGTCGTGCTGGTGTTGCTCTTTGGGGACCACACTTTGAGAAGCACTGGTTTAGAATAAGCCCCAGAGGGGAAGCAGTCAGGTGTGGGGCAGGGGCCTTCTCCTTGTGGCCTTTCATTTTTTATAGGGGAGGGAAATCTTTCTTGAAATCCCCTATAGACTTCTCTTTATGTTCCTTTGTCCAGAACTTGTTCACATGCCCACCGCAAAGCTAATCATTGGCTTAAAGCACTATGATTCACCTCCCGAAGGTGGACAAATGATAATCCAACCAAAGTTAAATTTCTGTCACAAAATCAATACATAGAGTTTCTATCGCCAGAACTTAGCCAAGTCTGTCTTCTCTCTTCAACCTCACAACCTGTCAGGCGAATGGAAGCAGGAATCTTTAGGTTGATAGAGCCCTTTCCAGTGTCTGTTGTGATCTCCTGACAGTTGGCAAACTTTCTTCCCTGATCTCACTGCTGGCCTTCCTCTTCTACCTGGGGGAGAGTCACATCTGAACCTTCTGAGCAATTGGCTCAGCCTTTCTTCAATACTTTGTTTAACAGGACCTGACTTAATGGTGAAGCTCCTTGACTAAGTTTTATTCTTCTCTAGAAAGGTTTCTGTGAACACATAATCACAGTTAAATATTTACTCTCTCTAAATATTAGAATTGAAATGAGTCCAGCCCAAGAACCTCAGCTTCCAAATTAAGAGAGTAATCTGAAATAATTAATGACAAATGATCTCATTCTCTTATTTTTATCATTTACCAACAGGTTTCAGGTGCTTCACTAACATATTAATATTTTTCATATCCTACCTCAGTTGCATTATATTGGGTTTAGTAGGGTTGGGTAGTTTCCTCAAGGCCACACACAATGAAGCAGGAGTCATGAAGTTTCAGAATGCCTACCCCAGAAATATTCGACAGGGATAAACCATGTGTGTCATTACTCAGAGAATCTGAAGATCACTTCCCTAGCAAATAACCACTCCGTACATTAAGAATCAATACCACAGTAGCTCTAGCCTTTATACTGTGATTCCCAGTATGAACTGAGCTGCTAAGAAATAACCCAGAAACACTGTAAAATCCTAGAAAGGCTGATCCCACTAAATTATCCTGACTGCCCTTCCAGTCTCATTCTCTTGGCCTCCTTTAACTTGAAGACAAACATTATTCATTATCTCTAGTAAAGTGGGCCTGGGGAATATGAATTTTACAATGTCAAAGATTACCCTATGACTTCCCTCAAAGACAAAGATATTGAAGAGATAGGCAGCACGGAGGGTATTGATGACTGCTCGTATTTTGAAAAATAGGTCTAGTCATACAGTGTTATAATAAAGCAGACACAAATTAACTCCTGAAGCCTCTGAAGAAGGGAAAGATTATACGGTCACAGACACAGATAAATGTTTAGATAACTAGGAAGGAAGATGCTTTGGTTACCAAAGATGTACCTCTTTTGAAAGAGATTCTGATTAATTCCTTTAAAACTCTTTCTAGCTTATAACAAGATGCCACAATGATCAAATTAGAGGTGTTAACAATAAAAATAATACCTCCTAAGTCAATTTACTTTTTTTCCACTTGAATTTCCAAATATACAACTGAAAGCTGAGTTGGTGTTAGCTCTCTGTCCTCACAGTGAAGTAGGCTGCTAAATCAAACCACAGAGAAGAAACATGGGCTTCAGTTCCTAGGAGAGATTCTTCTTTTTTTTTTTTTTAACATCTTTATTGGAGTATAATTGTTTTACAGTGTTGTGTTAGTTTCTGCTGTAAAACAAAGTGAATATGTATATACATATCCCCATTCTTGCGTCGCCCTCCCACCCTCCCTATCCCACCCCTCTATGTGGACACAAAGCACAGAGCTGATCTCCCTGTGCTATACAGCTGCTTCCCACTAGCTATCTATTTTATATTTGGTAGTGTATATATGTCAATGCTATTCTCTCGCTTCGTCCCAGCTTACCCTTCCCCCTCCCCGTGTCCTCAAGTCCCTTCTCTACATCTGCATTTTTATTCCTGTCCTGCCCCTAGGTTCATCAGAACCATATTTTTTAGATTCCATATATATATGTGTTAGCATATGGTATTTGTTTTTCTCTTCTGACTTACTTCACTCTATATGACAGACTCTAGGTCCATCCACCTCACTATAAATATCTCAATTTCATTTCTTTTTATGGCTGAGTAATATTCCATTGTATATATGTGCCACATCTTCTTTATCCATTCATCTGTCTAGGGATACTTAGGTTGCTTCCATGTCCTGGCTATTGTAAATAGTGCTGCAATGAATATTGTGGTACATGTCTCTTTTTTTTTTGTTTTCTGGTACGCGGGCCTCTCACTGCTGTGGTCTCTCCCGTTGCGGAGCACAGGCTCCGGACACGCAGGCTCAGTGGCCATGGCTCATGGGCCCAGCCGCTCCGTGGCATGTGGGATCTTCCCGAACCAGGGCATGAACCCGTGTACCCTGCATCGGCAGGTGGACTCTCAACCACTGCGCCACCAGGGAAGCCCTACATGTCTCTTTTTGAATTATGGTTTTCTCAAGGTATATGCCCAGTAGTGGAATGGCTGGGTCATATGGTAGTTCTATTTTTAGTTTTTTAAGGAACCTCTATACTGTTCTCCATAGTGACTGTATCAATTTACACTCCCACCAACAGCACAAGACGGTTCCTAATTCTCCACACGCTCTTCAGCACTTATTGCTTGTAGATTTTTTGATCATGGCCATTCTGACTGGTGTGAGATTATATCTCATTGCAGTTTTGATTTGCATTTCTCTAATGATTAATGATGTTGAGCATTCTTTCATGTGTTTGTTGGCCATCTGTATATCTTTGGAGAAATGTCAATGTAGGTCTTCTGCCCATTTTTGGATTGGTTTTTGTTTTTTTGATATCGAGCTGCATAACTTGCTTGTATATTCTGGAGATTAATCCTTTGTAAGTGGCTTCATTAGCAAATGTTTTCTCCCATTCTGAGGGTTGTCTTTTCGTCTTGTTTATGGTTTCCTTTGCTGTGCAAAAGCTTTTAAGTTTCATTAGGTCCCATTTGTTTATTTTTATTTCCCTTTCTCTAGGAGGTGGGTCAAAAAGGATTTTGCTGTGATTTATGTCATAGAGCGTTCTGCCTATGTTTTCCTCTAAGAGTTTTATAGTGTCTGGCTTACATTTAGGTCTTTAATCCATTTTGAGTTTATTTTTGTGTATGGTGTTAGGAAGTGTCCTAATTTCATTCTTTTACATGAAGCTGTCCAGTTTTCCCAGCACCACTTACTGAAGAGGCTGTCTTTTCTCCATTGTATATTCTTGCCTCCTTTATCAAAGATAACTGTAAAGGTTTTAATTTCTCCATCAAATCTGAATGAGATCCTTGCCAGGTAGAGTAGTCTTGGTTGTATGCTTTTCCCTTTCATCACTTTAAATATGTCCTGCCACTCCCTTCTGGCTTGCAGAGTTTCTGCTGAAAGATCAGCTGTTAACCTTATGGGGATTCCCTTATATGTTATTTGTTGCTTTTCCCTTGCTGCTTTTAATATTTTTTCTTTGAATTTAATTTTTGATAGTTTGATTAATATGTGTCTTGGCATGTTTCTTCTTGGATTTATCCCGTATGGGACTCTCTGCACCTCCTGGACTTGATTGACTACTTCCTTTCCCAGGCTAGGGAAGTTTTCAACTATAATCTCTTCAGATATTTTCTCAGTCCCTTTCTTTTTCTCTTCTTCTTCTCGTGCCCCTATAATTTGAATGTTGGTGTGTTTAATGTTGTCCCAGAGGTCTCTGAGACTGTCCTCAATTCTTTTCATTGTTTTATCTTTATTCTGCTCTGCAACAGTTATTTCCACTATTTTATCTTCCAGGTCACTTATTCATTCTTCTGCCTCATTTATTCTGCTATTGATTCCCTCTAGAGAATTTTTAATTTCATTTATTGCATTGTTCATCATTGTTTGTTTGCTCTTTAGTTCTTCTAGGTCCTTGTTAAACATTTCTTGTATTTTTTCCATTCTATTTCCAAGATTTTGGATCATCTTTACTATCATTATTCTGAATTCTTTTTCAGGTAGACTGCCTATTTCCTCTTCATTTGTTTGGTCTGATGGGTTTTTACCTTGCTCCTTCATCTGCCACATATTTCTCTGTCTTCTTATTTTGTTTTACTTACTGTGTTTGGCATCTCCTTTTCTCAAGCTGCAGGTTCATAGTTCCCAGTATTTTTGGTGTCTGCCACCAGTGTGTGAGGTTGGTTCAGTTGGTTGTGTAGGCATCCTGGTGGAGGGGACTGGTTCCTGTGTTCTGGTGGATGAGGTTGGATCTTGTATTTCTGGTGGGCAGGACCACGTCCGGTGGTGTATTTTGGGGTGTCTGTGAACTTAGTGTGATTTTAGGCTGCTTTTCTGCTTTTGGATGGGGTTTGTGCTCCTGTCTTGCTAGTTATTTGGCATGGGGCATCCAGCACTGGATCTTGCCAGCCATTGGGTGGAACTGGTACTTTGTGTTAAGACAGAGATCTCTGAGAGAGCTCTTGCTGATTGATATTACGTGGGGCCAGGATGTCTCTGGTGTTCCAGTGTCCTGGATTCAGCTCTCCCACCTCAGCGGCTCAGACCCAACACCCAGCCAGAACCAAGACCTTGCCAGCCCACAGCTCAGAAGAAGGAAGAAAAGAAAAAAAACAACGAAACAGATAGAACCCCAAGTCAAATGGTAAAATCAAAACTAAACAGACAAAAATCACACAAAGAAACATACACACACAGATGCTTAAAAAGAAAAACAAACAGACAACAATAAAAAGACTAACAGACAGAACCCTGGGACAAATGGTAAAATTAAACCTAAACAGACAAAATCACACAAAGAAACATACACATACATACTCACATAAAGAGAAAAAAGGAGGGCTTCCCTGGTGGCGCAGTGGATGAGAGTCCGCCTGCCGATGCACTGGACACGGGTTCGTGCCCCGGTCCGGGAAGATCCCACATGCCGCGGAGCGGCTGGGCCCGTGAGCCATGGCCGCTGAACCTGCACGTCCGGAGCCTGTGCTCCACAACGGGAGAGGCCACAACAGTTAGAGGCCTGTGTACTGAAAAAAAAAAAAGAGAAAAAAGGAAAAGAAATTTACAAATTTTTTTAATTAAAAATTTAAAAAGGAAGAGAGCAACCAAACCAATAAACAAATCCACCAATGCTAACAAACACTAGAAACTAAACTAAGATAAATATAAAACCAGAAACAAATCAGATGCAGATAGCAAACCCTAAGTCTATAGTTGCTCCCAAAGTCCACTGCCTCAATTTTGGGAGCATTCATTGTCTATTCATGTATTCCACAGATGCAGGGCTTATCAAGTTGATTGTGGGGATTTAATCTGCTGCTCCTGAGGCTGCACAGAGAAATTTCCCTCTCTCTTCTTTGTTCGCATAGCTCCTGGGGTTCAGCTTTGGTTAGGGCCCTGCCTCTGTGTGTAGGCCGCCCTCAGGCATCTGTTTCCCACCCAGACAGGAGGGGGTTAAAGCAGCAGCTGATTACAGCTCACTCAGGCCAGGGAGAAGGAGGGGTATTGTAGTCATAATTGGAATGTGGGGTGAGCCTGTGGCAGCAGAGGCCAACATAACTTTGCAACAGCCTGAGGTACACCGTGTGTTCTCCTGGGGAAGTTGTCCCTGGATCATGGGACCCTGGCAGTGGCGGGCTGCACAGGCTCCCGGGATCTGTGAGTAGTGACCTGTGCTAGCACACAGGATTCTTGGTGGCAGTGGCGGCAGCATTAGCAGTTCATGCCCAGCTCTGGGGTCCGAGCTGATAGCTGCAGCTCACGCCCGTCTCTGGAGCTCCCTTAGGTGGTGCTCTGCCTTCTGTGGGCACATGGGGAAGGAATCCCCTCTCCTCGTGCACCCCAAAACAATGGTCTCTTGCCTCTTCAGCAGGTCCAGACTTTTTCCCAGACTCCCTCCCGGCTAGCTGTAGTGTACTAGCCCCCTTCAGGCTGTGTTCATGCAGCCAACCCCAGTCCTCTCCATAGGATCTGACCTCTGAAGCTGAGCCTCAGTTCCCAGCCCCCACCCACCCCAGCAGGTGAGCAGACAAGCGTCTCAGGTTGGTGAGTGCTAGTCAGCACTTATCCTCTGTGCAGGAATCTCTCTGCTTTGCCCTCTTCACCCCTGTTGCTGTGCTCTTCTCTGTGGCTCTGAAGCTTCCCCCACACATACCCCCAGTCTCTGCCAGTGAAGGGGTTTCCTAATGTGTGGAAACTTTTCCTCCTTCACAGCTCCCTCCCAAAGGTGCAGGTCCCGTCCCTATTCTTTTTTCTCTTATTTTCTTTTTTCTTTTACGCTACCCAGGCACATGAGGGTTTTCTTGCCTTTTGGGAAGTCTGAGGTCTTTTGCCAGCATTCAGTAGGTGTTCTGTAGGAGTTGTTCCACAAGTAGATGTATTTCTGATGTATTTGTGGGGAGGAAGGTGATCTCCATGTCTTACTCCTCTGCCACCTTGAAGGTCTCTCCTCCTAGGAGGGATTCTTCTAATACAGAGAAACTTTCCGCCAAAGTTAGCAAGTTGTATCTGCTGAGGAAAACCTACTTCAATACCCCAAATCCATAAACCCATTATTTTTCATTGAAAACTGAGATCTTTCTGATGTTACCTCAGCACAAAGACTTAAACTTAAAATTAGACTAAACTGTGAGCCTAACCACAGTCTTGGCTGTGACCTAAACCAGATTGACAAATACAGAGTGGCACACTTACAGGTATACTCCTTAAGTTTGTCCATGCAGATATTGTTAATCAGTCAAAGAACTCACAGTCCTTCTCAACACAAGGCTCTAGTCATGCGTGTGCTGTTCAATTTGGTAGCCACTAGCCACATGTGGCCATTGAGCACTTGAAATGTGGCTGGTCTGAATTGAGATGTGCTTAAATGTAAAGCAAAATCAAATTTTGAATACTTTGCTTTTAAAATTTTATTAATAATTTTATATGTTTTTAAAAATTATTTTATTGAAGTATAGTTGATTTACAATGTTGTGTTAATTTTGACTGTATAGCAAAGTGATTCAGTTATACACATATATACATTCTTTTTCATATTCTTTTCCATTATGATTTATCATAGGATATTGAATACAGTTCCCTGTGCTATACAGTATGAGCTTTTTGTTTATCCAGACTATATATAATAACTTGCATCTGCTAATCCCAAACTCCCAATCCATCCCCCTCCCACCTCTTCTCCCCTCTTGGCAACCACAAGTCTGTTCTCTATGTCTGTGAGTTTGTTTCTGTTTCATAGATAAGTTCATTTGTGTCATATTTTAGATTCCACATGTAAGTGATATCACATGGTATTTTTCTTTCTCTTTCTCACTTACTTCACTTAGTATGATAATCTCTAGTTGCATCCATGTTGTTGCAAATGGCACTATTTCATTCTCTGTTATGGCTGAGTAATATTTTATATATATATATATATATATATATATATATATATATATACCACATATTCTTTATCCATTCATCTGTGAATGGACTTTAGGCCATTTCCATTGTGAATAGTGCTGCTATGAACATAAGGGTGCGTGTATCTTTTTGAATTATAGTTTTGTCTGGATATATGCCCAGGAGTGGGATTGCTGGATCATATGGTAACTATTTTTTTAGTTTTTAAAGGAACCTCCTCTTTTTCCATAGTGGCTGCACCAATTAATTTTATGTCTTAAAGATTTCAGATATATTGAGTTAAATTATATATATTTAATATATATTGAGTTAATTTATATATGTATAAATTAACCTGTTTCTTTCTTGCTTTTATTTTAAAAATAATGACTTCTAGAAAATTTTAAATTATATATGAAAATAAATCCTCACGTCTATGGTCAAATGATCTTTGAGAAGGCTGCCAAGGCTCTACAATGGGGAAAGGATAGTCTTTTCAACAAACTGTGCTGGGAAAACTGGATATCTACATGCCAAAAAAAAAAAAAAAAAGAATGAAGAAGGACCCTTACCTTACATCATATCCAAAAATTAACTCAAAATGGATTAAAGACCAAAACAAAAGACCTGAAACTATAAAACGCCTAGAAGAAAACAGAGGAGGAAAGCTTTATGATATTGGACTTGCCGATGATTTCTTGGATATGATACCAAAAGTGCAGGCAACAAAAGCAAAAATAGACAAATGAGACTACATCAAGCTTAAAAATTTCGGCATAGCAAAGGAAACAACAGGGTGAAAATGCAACCTATGGAATGGGCGAAAAATTTGCAAATTATTTACCTGATAAAGGGTTAATAAATATCCAGAATATCTAAAGAACTCCTACAACTCAACAACCACAAAACAAACAATCCAATTTAGAAATGGACAAAAGACTTGAACAGACTTTTCTGCAAAGAAGATTTGCAGATGGCCAACAAGTACATGAAGAGATGCTCAAATTCCCTAATCATTAGGGAAATGCAAATCAAAACCACAATGAGATACTTCCTCACACATGTTAGGATGGCTATTGTCCAAAAAAAAAAGAAAATAACAAGTATTGAAGATGATGTGGAGAAATTGGAACCCTTGTGCACTGTGAGTGGAAGTGTAAAATGGTACAGCCACGGTGGAAAACAATATGGAAGTTCCTCAGAAAATTAAATGTAGATTACCTTGTGATCCAGCAATCCCACTTCTGAGTTTATATCCAAAAAAATTGAAAGTAGTATCTTGAAGAGATATTTGCACATTTATGTTCATTGCAGCATTACTCACATCAGCCAACATGTGGAAGCAACACAAATGTCCATCGATGAATGAATGGATAAAGAAAATGTGGTCTATACATAAAATAAAATATTATGCATCTTTTAAAAAAGAAGGAAATCCTGTCACTTTCTACCACATGCATAAACCTCAAGGGTATTATACAAAGTTAAACAAGCTGGTCACCAAAGGACAAACACTGTATGATTCCACTCATAGGAAGTGTCTAAAGCAGTCCAAATAATAGAAACTGATAGTAGAAAAGAGTTTGCTAAAGACTGGAAGAGGAGGAAGGGGGAATTAATGTTTAATGCGTATGTTTTTCAAGATGAAAAATTCTGGACATCTGTTGTAGAAGAAGGTATGTATAGCTTACTGTACTGTACACTTAAAGTGGAGAGTAAATTTTATGTTATGTGTTTTTTTACCACAAACTTTTCAAAAGCACATATGGCTCACATTTATGTCTCTCTTATTTCTATGAGACCACAGTGCTCCAGATAGCCACTGTCTGTCAGTCAGAGCTGGTACACAGGATGAAAACTATTAGCCATGCCAGTCCTGAGCAGGGTGCCCTGTTTTCCAAGATATGGAGTTAAATTGAGATTTTCCACTTGACTTTTTAAAACATATTTTATTAGAACAGCTGGTTACAAAGCATTTTTAGAATCTAAAACTGAAGGATAACAGCTCTATAGCAAATAACTTTGTAATTTGGGGATCAAATCATAGATTACGGGCACACCAAAAAAGACGTTAAGTTTCATTAGCCAGAGACGTCATACTTTATTGACTAGAGAGCTTAGGCCCAGGCAGTGAGAAGCTTTCCTAAAGTCACACAGGGCTCTGAGAACCCAGAAACCCCATTCCCACTATTCCCACTGCGACCCCAGCAATGCATCATTGTCCTGCTTCTTTATAATTGCTCACCAGGTGGTTTTGTAACACACTGTACTTTTCTCAACTTAGAGCCAGAGTCCTTACCGTGGGCTTTGCTTAATCATCCTGTAGCCCTTTCATTCTCTGAGTCCTTTTAAGGAACCAAAGAACAGACGCAGTTTATCTTTCTACCATCTCTTTACCTTCCTGCCTCCCTGGTAGTAGTAAAAGAAGGAAATTCATATAGTTGTGTCCCTTTACAGGCTTAGAGCATCAATACCGGACTGTTATGTTTTCCAATAAAATATTTTCCCTGCAAGTAAACCATATTAAATGAAAGGGGAAATACAGGCCTTATGCCTTAACATTTTTCCCTTCTATCAGAATAAGTTTCTAGCCATGCAAGTTAATGACCAACTGCAATGTTTCCAGTGGTTCCCTTGGCAACAACTCTGTCGCCAACTTTCTTCAAACACAAACTTCTTTCTATTAAAGGGACTGTGTCCATTTCTATCAAAGAAAACTTTTTATAGTAACTTCTTAAACAGGTTAGAACAGGTTTGGGACTAGTTTTTTTGGTTGCTGTTTTTTTTTTGTTTTTTTTTTACCGGTTTCATCCCATTTATTTTGTCAGGACCTGGAGACCTGAAGATCTGTATTCCTTAGAAGAATAAAGACGTTTCTCTCACCTTGTTTCCCTTTGGACTAATTATCTAGGAGGTCCTTTCTGTGCCAAATAAGGCTCGATCGGTTTGGCAGGAGACACTTGGGACACTGTTGGCTGGGGCTCAGAAATGGAGTTAGGAGTAAGGGACAATTTTTTTTTTTAAAGGAACAAAGCTTAGGTATTTTTTAAGATGCTGATTTAGTGGGTTATTGAAAATGCTGCCCACATAGCCTTTTAACCCTCAAAGATATCAGATAACTTTTTTCTTGCAGTGAGATGAAGTGGCTGTCATTATCTCCGAAGGTCTGTATCATATTGGAATCTGTCAGTGCAGGTCAGGGAGTCCGCGGTGCTCTGGGCCCAGCTCCGGGACTGAATTACATTTCTCCGGCACAATGGCTGCAGAATGGGTGGGTGCTTTGTCATTTAAACTGCATAAAGAGGCAGAAATTGATTTTTATTGTGGATCTTCATATCTAATAAAGCTCCAAGGGGCTCTTTTCTTCTCCGATTGAATAGCCATTGAATGCTTTCAATCTAGTTCTGTGTTTCATGCCTAAACTGAATAGCGGGAAGGCAGAAAATAGATGGGGGAAAAGAGGCCAAGTCACTTTCCAGATTGAAAAGGATATGGCAGAGAAATAAATAAAAAAAAAATAAAATAAAATAAGACTATTTGGAAGAGCATTTAAGTGGAGAGGGGAACTTTCTTGATGCTCTGGGGGGAAAATTGCTTTTTGAGGTGTGTTCGTGTGTGTGTATGTGTGTGTGTGTCTGCATACACACGTACACATGTGCAAATCCACTTATAGATGTGTGTGGGCAATTGGAGTACTTTATGTGCACCTGTGAAAACCTATTTGGGGTCAACTGGACCAGAGCTAAAGTGCGAACCACAATTTAGCCCTTAAAGCCCACACCGCCTGTCTCCAGGCCCCTGGCCCAAAGAAACCTCAGCCAGAACAGGCTCCTGATGAGGAGGCTCGGCCTGCAGGGGGGTGGGTGGGAGGGGGGCGGGGGAGGAATGTGCTATTTTCCCTTCTGTGAAAGATCCCCCACTCAAGATTCTTGTCTTATGCATGCAGAAGTCAGGTAATCTCGCAATCTAATAATCCACTTCCACTGCTGAATCCTGACTTCCCTCCTTGCAAAGGGCTTTCTAGGACCCACAGTCACTAGGGCTTTTGAATTGTCACCCAAATCAATCTTTTAAAAGCAGCCTGCATCTTAAGAGCTCTGTGAGTATTTGTTCTTTCCACTGTGGACCTCAATATCCAGCTCAACAAACGTGTACTCGACTCCTTCTCTCTACACGGGTCTACACTAACAATACAATCCTCTCTGGTGTGGATATCCAACTTTTGATGTTTGCCTCCCAGAATCCATTCTACTTTCTTTTGGTGAGAGCCCCCAGTGTTCATTCAGGGATCTGCCTCCTCTCTCAGGACAGTGATCTGAATGTTATCTCTTCTGTCTCCAACACGCAGAAAAGTAGCTAATTATTTTCCCCAGCCATTTTGAGGGGCCAGGGGGAAGCCAGTGACCTAAACTCGTCTAATCAGAGTAACATATTTGCAGGAGGGAGAAGAAAAAGAGATGCTCTTGTTCTGAACGAAAATCTGGGAGACTGGGAGGCTGGAACTGCTGCCACCAAGTTGACCCCACAAGGTAAAAGCCTCCCTGAGAATAGAACCATCACACAGAGGAGAGCAGAGCCCAGCTGAGAGCTGGAGCAAAATCAGGAATCCCTGGATCCAGCTGTACCTAAAGCTAACTATCTCTACACCTTCTATATAAAGGAGCTGATATGTTTCATTTGCACCCAATTCAGTTTGCTTTAGGTTTTTATCCCTTGCAAAGAAAAAAAAAGAGACTATACTTATAAACTAGGTAACTACTATTTGTAGAAAGTTTTTAGGATTCAGTTTAGAAAGTCCTTTTCACATCCATAACCTTATTTAATGTAATCATGTATCAATAAATATCTTCATGGGGTAGAATTTTTATACATATAAGCCTCAAAAAAATCTCTTTTCAGCTAACAATGCCACATTTCAGAAATGATGCTACTGAGATCTAGAGAGAGGTTAAGTGACATCCCAATTTGGAGCATAAAAATAATCAGCATTAGGGACTTCCCTGGTGGCGCAGTGGTTGAGAGTCCGCCTGCCAATGCAGGGGACACGGGTTCGTGCCCTGGTCTGGGAAGATCCCACATGCTGTGGAGTGGCTGGGCCCGTGAGCCATGGCCGCTGAGCCTGCGCATCCGGAGCCTGTGCTCCGCAACGGGAGAGGCCACAACGGTGAGAGGCCCGCGTACCAAAAAAAAAAAAAAAAATCAGCATTCTAAAACCAGACTCAGTCCCCTCAGTCTTGGCCCTGCTCCTGTGAGCTCTATCTCAGATGGGCACACCCAACCACCTAGGAGCCAAAGTCAGAAGCCCAGGAGCAAACCAAGACTCCTTTTGTGGCATCTCCAACATCCAAAGGTCACCAAATCCCTAGGTTCTACCTCCTTAATGGCCCTGGGATCTGCCCCTCCCTTCATTTTCACGATCACACAGATGCTTTCTTCCTGCTCAGATTCCACGGGTGACCTTCGAACCACCGTCCTCTCTCCAGCTCACCCCCCTCTGCTCCATCCTTCTCACTGCTTTTGGAGAAAGGTTTCTGCAACTGAACCCTAGTCTGGTGACTGCTGCACTTAAACTCCTTCCCTGGCATTTATCTAAAACTTACTCCCTGGCACAATGTTTTTCTAACTATCATGACCCAGCACACACACACACACACACACACACACACACACAGTCATTGAATCAAAATATTCAATATAATATTTCTTGCTATGTGAAATATTCTCTGATGTTTTTCATTCTACTCCATTCTATATTTCCCTTTAAAATGTTGTTCATGGCTCTCTCTATCAGGGAGAGACACAGGGCCAAAGGGTACTTTCATGGGGGCTGTGAATATAATATGGGGGGGGTTATACTTTATAAGAGGAAAACTTACATCTTCATTTTCACTAGCTGAAACTGAACTGTAATGTTTCCCTCCATTACTAATGTAGATGGCAAACCACAGTAGTATTAGCCGTACCTGTGACTCTATGGCTCAGAAACTCACAGATATGTCTAGAGCATTGAATATATCTTGAAATAGTAATCATGCTCATCACTACTTTAAAATCATGCTCCAGTCTTCCCAGAAAATTCTTCCCTCCCCTCGGTACCTATTGTTTCCCTTTGGCCGTGCCCTCTCCCATCCTCCACGTTCTGTGTATTTCTGGACTGTGACACATCTGTATGCATCATTCTCAAACTCACACACAAATACATAATGAATTACATATACGTATGTAACTTTGAGCACATCACCATATACACTCACTTGTATTTTCAAGCTCACACACATTCATGGTGACACACTCACTTACAAGTATAGGCACGCACAAACATACCAATACCTACAATTTCCTAGAGGTGCTTCTGAGAAAGAATCCTCAGCTAGTCTTCTCTTTTTGACATACCCAGAGACTTGGGGCCTTCCCAAAGTCATTTTGAAGCTGAATCTGGCCTCTGTACCCAGAATTAATTCTCAGAGACAGAGTTTTGGGTGAAGCAGAAAAGAATAGCTTTATTGCTTTGCCAGGCAAAGGGGGCCACAGAAGGCTAATGCCCTCAAAGCTGTGCGTCTCAACCTGGAGTGGGTAGTGAGGAGTTTTACAGTAATGGTTCAGAGAGGGTGTGATCAGCTCGTGGACATTCTTCTGATTGGCTGGTGGGGAGGTAAGTGGGAGTCAGCATCATCAACCTTCTTGTTCCAGTAGGTCTGGGGTCTACATGCTTGTGAGCAGCATACAGTTAACTTCTCCCACCTGGTGGGGGTTTCAGTATCTGAGAAACAGCTCAGAGATATTGTTATGTATCTCCCTTGAGGGGGAGCTAGGACCCTGCCCCAAGGCTGCACTATTGTTTCTTTTGACTGTTCCATCCTTGTCTCCACATCCCCTCCCTTTGCTATTTAGCAGCTGTTTGAACCTGCCCGTTGGAACTCAGAGAAGGTCATGGAGGCTGAATGAAACCTATTTCCTGTAATCAAGAAATGGTGGACACAGAAAGGCTTTTGTGCCCCAGAGCCCCACAGGGTCCTGCTCAGTATCAATTTCTCCTTGCTGGTGGGCAAAAGCCTGGAAGCACCCAATGACTGTGAATAGTGAATGGTCCAGAGAGGCATATGACAAGGTCAGGGGGAAGGCACCTTGGGGCCAACTAGCCAGATCAGCTCTACCAGCCCTCACTTTATTTGTTTTTTGGCCATGCTGGCTTGAGGGAATCTTAGTTCCCTGATCAGGGATTGAACCCGGGCCCTCAGCAGTGAAAGCACAGAGTCCCCCTCCAGGGGATTCCCCCAGCCCTCACTTTAAATGCTTGGTCCTAGTGTTACCAAATCCAAGATCAGTCTGCTCACCGCATGACAGTCCAATAATTGGGAGATGAGGTGTTGAGGCAAGAAACAGCGACTTTATTCGGAAAGCCATGCATCCAAGAAGATGGTGGACTAGTGTCCTAGAGTGCCACCTTATTGGGGTCTGGATTAGAACAGAGAGGGGGAGGAGGTGAGGAAGTAAAGTAAAAATGCCATAAGTCTTGCAAAATATCTCCTGGTTTTAGCCAGCCTTGGGGAGGGGATGTGTTAATTTCTTCTTTTCTGCAGCCATTCACAGGTGGGCAGGGTCAGAGTGTTTCCCTGTGAGCTGAACAAAGGCACCTTAATTTAACATTCAGGCAGAGGAGCAGGGTTCACCAAGGCAGGCCATTATGTATGCCTATAGCTATAGACAGAACAAAAGCAATAGAAAGCAAAGATTAAAAAAAGAAACAGATCCACCATGGAGTCAGATTTTGTTCTTCCCTGTTACACTTATTATAACTTTTATGTTGTGGACATTTTTGTAAATAATCTTAAGTTTTTTGGAACAAGATAGGGTGAAAATATGTACAGTTCACAGTCATTAATTTTTTGGAACATAGATGATTTTAAAAATCTAATGAAAGTTATTAACTGTCTTCTCAAAAAACAGACAAACTTCCTCTTCTTCACGTAAGATGTTGTATGTAATTTCAAGGTGTTCAAACCTCCTAAAGCTATTTCTGAATTTTAGGAAATTATTCTCCACAGTCACATTAAGATTTGTGGATTTGACATTCATGAATGAGACAAGCCTGCCCCCAAATCCGTGGCGTCAAGTCTGAGCTACTGTCTGTAACAGTGGATGCTGTTCTGTACAAAGATGGTCTTGACAAGTCACTGTCCCCAAGATCACTCAGCTGCTGCCCACACCCACCTGCCCACAGTCCTCAGCTTGTCTCTACTCCAAGTCCAGGACATGATAACCCTCAAGAAGTAATTATACACTTTATTTCTTATGAAGATGGCCCTGAAAAGAGAGCCAGTTGCTAGAGCTGATGATGGAAATGAAGAGGTGGGAGGAAGTGATGGCTTCTGACCGAGACTTGGCAATTTGAGGGGAGAAATATATGCTGTCATGGAATAACCCATCATAGTATTGATACCAAGCAGGACCCTGTGGGGCTCCTGGGCACAAAAGCCTTTCTGTGTCCACCATTTCTTGATTACAGGAAATAAGTTTCATTCAACCTCCATGACCTTCCCTGAGTTCCAACGGGCAGGTTCAAACAGTTGCTAAATAAGGAAAGGAGGGGATGTTGGAGACAAGGATGGAACAGTCAAAAGAAACAATAGTGCAGCCTTGGGGCAGGGTCCTGGCTCCCCCTCAAGGGATACACACAACAATATCTTTGAGCTTTTTTGCAGATTCTGAAACCCCCTTAAAGTGGGAGAAGTTAACTGTATGCTGCTCACAAGCACGTAGACCTCAGACCTACTGGAACCAGAAGGTTTATGATGCTGACTCCCACTTACCTCCCCACCAGCCAATCAGAAGAATGTCCACGAGCTGATCACACCCTCTCTGAACCATTACTGTAAAACTCCTCACTACCCGCTTCCAGGTTGGGACGCACATTGTGAGGGCATTAGCCTGCTGTGGCCCCTTTGCCTGGCAAAACAATAAAGCTATTCTTTTCTACTTCACACAAAACTCTGTCTCTGAAAATTAATTTGGTATCAGGGTTCAGAGGCCAGATTCAGCTTCAGTATGGTTAGTTGCCAAAGAGCTCAGCGTCTCAACCATAGTCATGCCTAGGGATTATAAAACCAGATGCCCACAGGGGCCAGGCAAGTACCACACATGAGTGAGGCATGCTGGCCAAACATGCAGACCTCCTGGTCTCTCGTTTACCCTAAGAGAGACACAGGAGCAAATAAGAGTCAATTTCTTCTTTACTGTAAGATGGACAACAGCACAAGCAGAGCAGTGGTGGCAGCACACGTCGGCCTCACAGCAGTGTGTGCACCCACCTAGCTTAATGGGCACAGCTGCCCCTACTCTCCCAGGGACTGTCACCAGGCAGAACACAGCCCAGAGTTACTGCAGCTCGCAAATTTTCCACAACTCAGGAATCTAATTGTTAGGTGAAGCGTACTCTTCTCCCTTCCCCCAACGTTGTATGAGCTAACTCAGTGCTGAGCAAACAAACATATATGTGAGCTGGACCCCCCCTTGCAGGCAGCTGTGGTGGGTTATTTCTGCACATCCTCCCCACTTCCCCAGTCAGTCCCCAAGGAAGAGAGGGTTCAGGCGTGCCCCAGGAAAGGAGTTGTTATGCACAACTAGTCTGAAGCAAGCCTGAAATAGACATGGATACGTTTACCCAGAAAGCGTGTTCAGAAAGTGATTCATTCTCAGGGACTGGTGCTACCCAAGCATCCTCCCAGGGCTTCAGTGGAGCAGGGCTCCATTCTACCTCAACCAGTGCTGTCCTGGTACCACTAGCAGCCCTGATTCTAGAAATGAGAAAAGAGTCAGCCACTTGAACCTGCCCTGGAGCCACAGACTCTTTAGAGACCCAGGCTCAGCACAGTGTAACGGGGCCTGTCCCCTTCAGGGTTGCACAGACTTGCCAGGGGTGTGATGCCATTTCTGGTTGAGTCCTGTGTGCAAAGCTGATGGGTCCGGCCAGCTCTTCCTCCCTGCCTAGGCTGGGAACCACCTGTCTGCAGAGCTAAAGCAGTCCTCCCGTAGGTGGGCACAGAATCGTCTCGGCACACACTACGCACATCTCAGCAACTCACCGTTACCCTCCACCTCAGCCCTGTTGCGGTCATCTTTCTGATTTGGATTAGGCTGTTAGATAAAAATTGAAATTTTATCAGAATCCAACCATTCTCTTCTCTCTTCCCATCTCTTCCTCGTGTTTTCTAGAAGTTGCTTTACTGTTGGAACTCTTTAATTTTCCTGAGCTGTTTCTTCAAGGGTGCAGGGAATTTAAAACATACTCGATCTGTATGTGTGTTTAAAATCATAAAATGTATGTAATTGAAGTTGAAGATAATTGCAAACTAGTCTTGATTTCACTAGTGTTTTATTAACAGATCTGCCTTAATCCAGGATTAAAACCAAGTGAGATTAGAGGATTTCTCTCATCTGCCGCTTGGAGCAAGAGATGCTGCGTAATAAAGTGCCTCCTTGCTTCCCATAAAGCTGTCTTATTATAGTCACAGCACTGCTATGTGCAGCCCGGATCCTACCTGCCCCTGTGATGCATGTGTGCAGTGACAGGCGTCCAGCATGGTTCAAGGCCTCCCCGTGTCCCTCAAAAAAGGTGACAGGACAAAATCCACATTCTCTTAACCTCTGTGTTCTGAGTTGCCTTTTCAGAACCATATGGCCCTTCCTCTAAATGAATTTAGCATTTAATTTCGACATTACATCACAGAACACATTATTCCAGGAAAACAGGCAATGACTAGCGTATAAAGCGCCCTGTGCCAGGCATGGCTGGTTCGCTCCATTGATCAGAGCTCCATTAACAAAGCGAAGGTCACAGGGCCTCCTTTTTCATGGGGGCTGTTCAGTTTCCTCCTGCTCCAAGGCCTCTAGCTGTACCTGTATTCTGGACCAGCTGCCACTGTGAAAATGTCATCATCCAAAGAATGGATGTGGGCAACGGGTAGTGGTGTTATATCCGTAGACACAGGATGTCACTTGATCTGTTGAAGGTCATCATTGCAAGGAAAAGGTCATGCCAATCAGAGGTGACTAAGGAGAAAGCAGGTCTAAGTCATCCCAAAACCCTGTGACTATACACATAGTTCCTTTACTGGCCCTAATTGCAGTCTGAACCTCCTTGGGAAGATGCATCCTCCCTCTACATTCATTTCAATCACCCACACAGCCCCCTCTGTCAGTTTGATTCTGTGTTTCCTGTTTTAATGTCAAAAGTTATTATTGGGAGATGGTGTGTAGGCACATGTGTGCACAGGTATATGCACAGTCTGTGTGCCTGAGCTCATTCTTTTACCCCTCCCCCCAGGGGGAGTTCAGGAATGATCCCAACATCCAGTAATTTACCCAAGAAGGCACACTGGTTGTCACATTCTCTATTACGTTCTGTCCTCAGCCCTCTGTATACAACTGATCTCAAAGTCCTGTCAAATCTCCCATTAAAAAATCTTTCCCTCTCTCCATTCCACTTTTCCAGTTCAGACCACAGTTTCCAGTTGGTCTTCTGCTTTTGAAACGTCCCTCACTCTTATCCACTCTCACCGTTGCAGCTTCACACAAATCTGACCCTTCTACTCCCTTGCTCAAAACCTTCAGCAGCTCCCATTGCCCTAAGAAAGGAGTCTAAACTCCTCAGCATGGAACATAAGAACAGTCAGGATCTGGCTCTGGCCTCCACACTGGCCTCAGCTCCTGCCTCCCCATTACCCAGCATTCCATGCTCAGCCATTTCAGACTACTCGCCATTCCCAGGACATCCCGAGACCTCTCACGCCTCTAGATGCTTACATGTTATGTCCCTGCCCTTTCCCATCTTGTCTACAGAGTGGATTTCCTTTTTCTTTTTTATTGAAGTATAGTTGATTTACAATGTTGTGTTAGTTTCAGGTATATGGCAAAGTGATTCAGTTATATATATATGTATTCTTTTTCAGATTCTTTTCCATTATAGGTTATTACAAGATGCTGAATACAGTTCCCTGTGCTATACAGTAAGTTCTTGTTGTTTATCTTGTTAACAGTGCATATCTGTTAATCCCAACCTCCTAATTTATCCTTCCTCCCCTTTCCCCTTTGGTAACCATAAGTTTGTTTTCTATGTCAGTGAGTCTATTTGTTTTATAAATGAGATCATTTGTATCATTTTTTTAGATTCTACATATAAGTGATATCATATGATGTTTGTCTTTGTCTGACATATTTCATGTAGTGTGATAATCTCTAGGTCCATCCATGTTGCTGCAAATGGCATTATTTCATTCTTTTTTATTGCTGAGTAAAATTCCATTGTGTATTATACCACATCTTCTTTATCCATTCATCTGTCAATGGACACTTAGGTTGTTTCCGTGTCTTGGCTGTCATAGTGCCACTATGAACATTGGGGTGCATGTATCTTTTCGAATTAGTTTTCATCTTTTCCAGATATATGTCCAGGAGTGGGATTGCTGGGTCGTATGGTAGTTCTATTTTTAGTTTTTTAAGGAACCTCCCTACTGTTCTCCATAGTGGCTGCCCCAATATACATTCCCACCAACAGTGTAGGGTTCCCTTTTCCACAGAGTGGAGTTCTAATCCTCCTCTGAGACCTGTCTCCAAGTGACCCAGGTAGAATCATCCAGGCCTGCCTCTGTGAGGCATGGTTCCTGTCTTCCTCACTCAGCTGAAGGATGAGACCTCACTCATCTTTGTGTTAACAAGGACCACCAGCCGATAGTAAGGTCTCACTCATCCACTTTCCAATTATATATTGAGTAACTATACCATGTGCTACAAACCATGAGGGAAGCTAACAATACAGGTACAAGTAAAGAGAGGCATGGCCCCCATTACGGTGCTAAGTCATGCATAAATGATTGTTAAATGAATAAGGGTATGTGTGTTTTGCCTGTGTAGTGAGCAAAGTTACACTTTAAAGAAAAGAGACGTAGAAATCATCAGGAAAGAAAATAAAGTCTCCATTCCCAACCCCTGATTTTCTGTTTGTAATTTAGCAGATGAAATATACTTTAATGAAAAGGGATTTGTTCATTTTTAATGAGGATACCCAATTATAGATTAGTAATAGTAATAACAATAATAATAATAATAACAGCAACTAACTTTTTTGGAGTGCTTACTATGTTCTGGGTCCTTTTCTTTACACACATGAGCTCATTTTTTCCTTACATCAATCTTAGGAAACAGATTCTATTATTATCCTCATTTTAGAAAAAAGGAAATTAAGCCGTTGAAATGTTTAGTAACTTGATCACAGTTCTACAGTTAGTAAGTATTGGAGCTGAGTATGTGCCCAAACAGTCTAACTCCACAGCCCACACTGTGCTCTGTTTTCCTACTTCAGGTGGGGTGTCTACTCATACATGCAATACTGAGAAGGTATGGTCTGTGATATATCTTAGTCCACATAACAAGAAGCTACCTAAATTTTTAAATAAACTGGAGAAAAAATTTTTTTCATGCACCCCAACGTTCACAGCAGTACTATTTACAATAGCCAAGACATGGAAGCATATGTTCACCAACAGATGAATGGATAAAGATATAGATATAGACAGATATAGATAGTGGAATATTACTCAGCCATAAAAAAGAATGATGGACCTAGAGATTATCATACTAAGTGAAATGAGTCAGACAGAGAAAGACCAATATCATATGATATCACTTATACATGGAATTTAAAAAAAGATACAAATAAACTTATTTACAAAAGAGAAATAGACTCACAGACATAGAAAACAAATTTATGGCTACCAAAGGGGAAAGGGGGAGGGAGAGAGAAAAATTAGGAGTTTGGGATCAACAGATACATACTACTAAATGTAATAATAGTGTAATAGTAGCACGGAGAAATATATTCAATATCTTGTAATAACCTGTAATGGAAAAGAATCTGAAAAATGATATATATATATTCATATATATATGAATGAATCACTTTGCTGTACACCTGAAACATTGTAAATCAACTATATTTCAATTTGAAAAAAAGAAATTCAATCAATAAAAACTTCCAAAATGTTAAAAAAAAATTTTAAGTATCTGTAAAGCTGTATGGATGGAAAACAAAGCAGTGGTTGCCTTACATTGGGGGAGGGGGAAGGGCTGATTACAAAGGGTCACACAAGGGCATCCAGCTCTGTACAGCAGTGGGTGGTGGATGCATGTGTCAAAACTCTAGAACTGTATACCACGAAATGTGAAACTTCACTGTACGCTAATTAGAAAACAATAAACCAGGATGTTGGGGGAATCCCAGAGTAGAATGCAGACTGAGACAAGTGAATCTAACTGTGTGACCTGCATTTGACACAAGCTCACTGAAGGGGGTGGAGTAAGAAGGAGCTGACCTGAATAGCTTTGGCAAATGGTGTCTGGGCTGGATACAAAGCCATGGGACAAAAAGCATCATACATAAACACTGTACTCTAGTTGATAAATTTATTTCTCATAGGTGTATGGGTTAGCAATCATGAAAGTACATATATGCAAGGACTGAACAAATAAGTAAATACAGTGTAGTTAATAGAAGCCAGTTTTCTCACTGTCAGAAAAAGGAGTTACAAATAAGCAAGAAAGGAAAGCAAGAACAGACCCTGTGGTGCTGGGTGAGAGGTTATCAGTGTGAACTCTCATTTTAAGAGAGACATTTGTATATATACATGGGTTAATATGTACACATATATTTCCTAGTTCTGTCCCCTAGTAGGCATAGGGAAAAAAAAAAGCAAAGGATGCAGTCATGTCAAAAGGACCAAGTAGCCAACCAGAAAGCTCCCAGGGACCAAAACTGGAACAACAAGCTTTACCTGTTGCTTTGTTTGAGCAACAAAATTAATTACACTAGTATTGGATTGTAACCCAAAGACTAAAATAAATATCTATGAGTCCATACTGATATAAACAAATGATTGAATAAATAAATAAATGGGGGTGGGGATAAGGGACAAATTTCCCTTCCAAAGAATTTCAAGTAATATGTGTCCCCTCTCCTAGAGTTGGGGCTGGACTCAATGACCTTCGTCCAAAGGATGGAGTATGGAAAGGAAAAGATAACAAATTTACAGAGGAGAAACCTGAGAGGCAACAGACACTCCTTAACCAAGTGATGAATGTTAATATGTTATGTACCCCTGATCTGATGCAACAGGAATGGCACTTCTGCTCTGGGGAAACTACCCCCAAACCCATAAGCCCAGTCTGATCACAAGAAAACATCAGACAGACCCCAACCAAGGGATAGTCTACAAAACATCCAACAAGTGTTCTTCAAAACTGGCAAGGTCACAGCAAATAAGGAAATACTGAGAAACTATCACAGATCAAACTAAAGAGACAGGACAAATAAATGCCACCTTATATTCTGGATCGCATCCTGAAATAGACAAAAGGACATTAGCAGAAAAACTGATGAAATCTGAATAAAGTCTATATTTAGTCAATAGCATTGTACCAATGTTAATTTCTTAGTTTCACAAATGTACTATGGTTATATAAAATGTTGACATTATGGGAAGGAGGGTAAATGGTATATACAAACTCTGTACTCTGTTTGCAACTCTTCCAGAAATCTAAAATTATTCCAAAATAAAAAGTAAAAAAAAAAATAGTGTCTGAGATTGTTATTGCTTCAAATACATACATATTTTTTTATTTTTAAAACATGTAAAATATTACCTATTCAAAAAAATCAAATTTAAAAACAAAATAAGCACTGCATCATTACATTATGCTTCTGAAAGTGGCAGAGTTATAAATTTGCTACCTTTCTTTGCCTTATTTTAATGCATTGTTTTTGTTTCCATAATAATTCGGCTTTAAATCAGGGAAACGCCAGTTTGCATTTTGTGCAAATGTTTAAGTTTCTCTATTTCTCTTTTCTGGTCTTGAGGGTTGAACTACAATTTGGGGTAGGTTCAGAAGTAATAGAAATGATTCCTCTCTAGTTGAAATTCATCTGCAGTGCCTGAATTAGGCCTGTCCCCTGGGTTTAACTGAGCCCAAGGGCTTGTGTCTGGGCAGAAGAAAGAATGGAAACTGGAAGCAAATGCCCCAGGTGAACTTGCCACACAGAAACTTTCAGCAGACATGCCTGTTCGCCTTGTGAAATGTTGGTCAGAGAACTAATTTGGATATCTACTTCCTTCCAGATTTGTTTCATGCCCATTTCTGCTGAAACATGCAAATCACCCATGGCAGGCAGAGGTGTGAGCTGCTCTGCCATAATAGGTAATTCTAGGTATACAATCAGGTGTTTTGTGGCTGTCACTTAAGCAGCCCCTGACAAACGTCACTGCTGATGAAGCTTGACACAAATACATGAGGCACCTTCTGCCCATCTCTTGTGCCAAAGCATCAGGCGAAGCACATCATCTGTGACAGGACAGCATTAAGCAAATTAATGTGCGGGAGTTTTTAAAATAATAATTTTTAAGCAAGGAATTTATTTTTCAGGCATGATTAGGGAGAAAAATTGTGGCAATCAAATGTGGTGATAGCTCTCAGCGCTGTAAACAGGTTCCACGGGGCTGGCTCACTTCTTGCAGCTGTGTCTTCCATATTCTGGAATTCGGGGAAGAGACCTGGAGTGGGAGTGCCATTCTTCCCTTGCAAATTCTGAGATGTGCTGTAGGAGGAATACTTGCAGCCCAGGCCTCACCTGTATGGACGGTCCAGTGAAGGCCCAGGAGAGTGGCTCTGAGGGGCAGAAAGGTCTAAACCCCTGCCACTCGTCTCTGGGCTCTCAGGGCAAGAGAAGAGGACACTGGACTGTGACCCCTGCTTAACCTTTGCCCTCTACAGTCTCGTCTCAGAACAACCAAACCGTCTTTTAAAAGATGTAAATCAAATCACATCATTTCTTTGTTTATAAATGCTCCCTGGTTTTCCATCACACTGGAGGGTTTAATGCCAATGAAACACGTGGGACAAAGAAAGACAAATAATGTATGTTTTCACCTATATGTGGAATGTAAATAGTAGAACAAATGATCAATTACAACAAAACAGAAACAGACTCACAGATACAGAGAACAAACCAGTGGTTACCAGTGGGGAGTACTGTGTGGGGGAGAGGCAAGATAGGTGAAGGGGATTGAGACACAAACTACTAGGTATAAAATAAGCTACAAGCGTGTAATGTACAGCACAGGGAATATAGTCAATACTTTATAACTTTGTATGGTGTATAAATTATAAAAATACAGAATTACTATGCTGTACACCTGAAACTAACATAATATAGTAAGTCAAAAATACTTTAACAAAAATGAATAGATAAAATAAAAAACAAAATTCACAATACTTATCTGGCTTCTCCTTCCCTTTGTCCACAACCACCGTTCCCTTCCCTCACTACATTCCTGACTACTGGTCTTCCTGTCTGTTCTTCTAACACGTGAAGCCCATTCCTACCTCAGGACCTTGGCCCTTGCTGTTCCCTTCTTCCTAAATTGTTCTTTCCCTACATCTTTCTGTAGCTCGTTTCTTCACTTCAATTGTTGGCTCAAATACCTGCTTCTCAGAGAGGTCTTTCTGAACCACCTTATCCAAAAAAGCTTCCTCTACACATTGCTTCCATCACTCTCTACTCTTCTTTAATTTTTCATAGCACTTAATTCTGCTTAAAATTATTCACAGATTCATTCACCGCCTGCACTGCTAGAATTGTAAGGAACGGCACCAAAGACGGAGGAGAGCTTCAACAAGCTTTATTTGGGAACGCTCCCGGGCGAGGTTCACTGGTCTGAGAGAAAGGGGCCAGAGAAGTCGCGCCCGGGTGTGGGCGCGAACAACATTTATAGGAGAAGAAGGGAAAGGGGTGTGGTGAATCCGGGAGGGTGCAGGGTATTCCTTATTTGGTGGTCTTTTCAGGTATCGTGGGGGACCGTTAGTCCCGCCCCTCGAAAGGCGGGAAGGCTGGGCCGGGTGGAAAGTCCCCAGGTCAGTTCCTGGAACTGGGTGGTCCGGAAAGTCTCCAGGTCAGTTTCAACCTGTGAGTCTGATTGCATTCCCCTGCCTCGCGCCAGTTGGCCTTACAAGAATAAGGACTTTCCAATGTCACAGTGCCTAGAATAGTCGTGGCTATCAGCAAGACTATTCACAAATACTCCAGTTCATGTCCTTCAAGATACATCTGGCACGTGACTTGCTTCAGCCAATGAGATTTAAGTAGAAGTGCCACATATCACTTCGAAATAGAGCTCTGGAGAGCCAGTGCATGATTCATGGTGTTCAAGTCTCCCTGCTGCAGAGGTCAGGGAAGCCCAGGCCACGATGGAACCTGAGCACAAGCCCTGTGACAGCTGCTAGTGGACACATAACAGGGGAAGAGAAATGTGCGCTGTTTCAAACCCCTGAGCTTTGGGGAGTGGTTTGTTAGTTATTTCAGCGTAACCTGACCTATCCTGACTAGCACAGTACCTGAATGGATAAATGAATGAATGAATGCAGTAAATAGTCAGATGATCTGCTCATCCAGGCAGCACACCACTCTGGCATCAGCAACCACAGGCCAACTCAGATCTGCCCACAGCCAACAGGATAACAAGCCCAAGGCCAAGGCTAGGACAGTGTGCACAGGAGGGAGGATGCAGGGGAAAGTGAAAGACTTATTGACAGTATCACAGGTCCAGTCTAACTCTGTAGCCAGGAGTCACACCCAGCGTACTCCCTCTCAGTCTGAGTTATTTGTTTAGAAAACAGATCTCCCAACAGAGCCGTGGTAGAGGGGTGTCTCTAGTGCAGGAGGCTGGGTGGGACATTGGGAAGAAGGAAGCCTGGGACTGCCCTGGCTCCACCCACTAGTCAGCCCCTTCGATGGTTCTAAAAGTGTACCTTTGGGCAGCTGCTGGGCTTGGGCTCAAATCTCTACCACTCTCTAGCTATGTGACCTCTGGCAGTTTACTTAACATCTGTGAGCCTCAGTTTTCTTATCTATCAAATGTGGACAATAATAACCCCTAGCTCCTAAGGCAGTAAGAATTAAGGAACAGAATGCACTTACAACACTTGACTAAGTGTTCGGCACAGAGTACGTGCTCAATAAATGCTAGCTACTGATAGGAGTATTTTCTGAAACTCTGGAAACCTCTCAGATAGGAGCTACAGGAAATATCCCAGGAAAGGAGGAGCCACCATCTCAGAATGTATCAAACATGGTAGAAACAAGTGAATAAGTATTCTCCTAAAATAACCAAAATGACCCAGAGTCTAGAATAATTTGAATTCAAATGAAAACACAGAAGGACACGGAGAGCAGCCCAGGCACAGCCACTCCACGCAATTCAGCACGCCACTAAGGAACATTCACACTTGTCATGTTTGTTGCTTTTAGTGTTATCGTATTTTTGCACAGACCTTTTAATCTCAGAAATTAAATGACTTAGAAGGCTACGGGACTTCTTACCCTCCCTCCCTCTGGTTGTATTTCCTTTTGAGACATTTTTAAAGTTTTCAGTAAAAAAAAAAATATGTTGTAAAAGGCTAGGTTGAATTATATGATACATTGAAATTAAAATGAAATTTTAAATTATCATGCAGTTTGGGATGGTGTAGAATGAGTGATAATAAATAAAGGTTAAAAGGATGATGGCAGGTCCTTTTTCATGGTTTTAATTTTTTTTCTCTTTCAGTTGTTTATAAAAAACCTTCTCAGAAGATTAAAAATAATATTTCTTTCCCTATTGATTTTTAATTTTCCCATTTGGCAAACATTAATTTATTTCCTGTGTTTCTAATGGAGTTGATATTAATAGAGTTTTATTTATTTATTTCATCCCCTGGCCATCAGCATTACTGATGACAGCCCATGCCTGAGGACAGCAACCATACTGCTCTGGAGGTGACAGGGCATTCCTGGGGGCAAGAGTGCAGGATCCTGTTCCCACCAGCCTCTCCCAGTGTCTGTATGGAAAGGCCTCTGGCCTACATCACCCAAGATACAATGTAATTCTAGCCCAATCTGCTGCCCTGTAAAGGCTGTTCCAGAACCAGTTCAAAGCCCTGCTCACATGGTTCCCTCTGCTTGGAATTCCTCTTCCCTCTTCTCCTGCCTTCCTTAAGGTCCCAGCTCAAATTCTGTCTTTTGAGATGAAGATTACCCTGATCTTTATTTTATGTGGGATGCCAACCTCCCCACTGAATAAGTTTCTAATACATAACACACTTTGGTATGCTAGACCTTGGGTCATGTGCTGGGGATCCAACAGTGACTAAGACATAGTTCTTGCCCTTGAGAACAGCCATCTACTCCCGTTGGCGAGACAGTCATTGTGCTACGGGGCAATGCTCCTCTGTGGGAGTGTGGAGGAGGGGCACAGGTACTTAACCCTTACCAAGGTACTTAACCTAGGCTGAGGTCAGGAAAGACCTCCGGGAGGAGGTGACATTCAGATGAATCTTGAAGAAACAAAGGAATGAAAGGAGGAAGTTGAAGAACAGAGCACGAAGGACTTGCTCAAAGTAACCATCACACTGGGTAGGTTGGGACTGAAACAGGTTCCCAGTACTGGCTGAGCCCAGCCTCCTCACAGTTCGTAGCTTCTCATATGGCAGATATTACCGGTTATTTAAACCATGCTCTGAGTTTATTAGTTATGATGTTTGATCATTTACATCTAATTTAACAGAATCTTGTGGAATTGATGCTAAAGCCCAAAGAAACTACTCTAATAGTGGAGATTTCCAGCATGTGACAGAGAAAATTTTAAAAGCATAAATGCCTTACTTTAGGTGTGGCTATTACCCACCTGCACACTGCCCTTGGCTCATCATCACGAAGACACTGATGTTCTCCAGAGAGCTAAGACTCCCTGTTCACACAGAAGGGAGGAGAATCCTACTCCTCACTCCAGAGTATCAGCTCTCTCCAAAGGGGTGGAGTTGACCCAGGATAGGGTCTGAGTATCCAGAAGAGAACTTCTGCTCCTCTTCTAGCCCTTCTCTCCTACAGTCCTTTTCTTTAGAACCTTCTGCCAAACTTTGCATGCAACTGTCTCCTCAGAGGGCGTCTTCTTCAGTTCACCAAGACCTTGTGGAAGACATCAGTATTAGTTAAGGAAACACTGGCTGCTGCAGTAATTAAACCAAAAAAATAATGATTCAAAGATATTAGACATTTCTTTTTTGCTCAGGTAAAATCTTAAAAGGCTGTTCCTGATTGGCCAGTAGCTTCCTTTCAAGCCATGATGTAAGGACCCAGGTTCCTTCCATCTTGTGGCTCTGCTGTCCTCAACACATGGCTTCCAAGGTCACCAAGGCTTGCCTGTATTAAGTTTGTAGGAGAAAAAGCACAGAGGATATAATAGTCCAGCCTGAATGGGATACACAACACTTACATTCAAATACTAGAACTTAGTCATATACCACATCTAACTGTGTATAGTCTGGCTGTGTGCCCAAGAAAAAGAGAACAGTTGTGTTAACAACTAGGCAGTCTTTGCCAAAGCACATGAATTCTAGTCTTAGAATTTATGGGGACTCAGTAAAAAAATAGCTATTATTTTCTGGACACAATTGTGGGCTATGGAAGATTGCTTAGGGGATAACATGATCTGTTTTTTCCCTAGGAAAAGCAAATGGTTCACACAACAAATAAATCATGGAGCCTAGTCTATCTGATTCCAAAGCCACTAGGCTATGTCATGCCAATGAGAAGATTTAGATACAATCCCTACAAGGAGCTTATAGGTGAAAGGTAATGGAGAACAATTAGATGCTTACTGAATCAGAGTTTACTGTTTATTTCCAACTTGAAAATGATCATCACTTTCACTTTTTCACAAACATAAGACCTTTGGCACTGTCTGTAGGTATCAGCTCTTACCCAAGCCCCTAATGGTAGTTATTGGTGCATCTCACCAAATATTTTGGTTCCCTTCACTTCCAGGCACATGACAGAAATGTACTTCCCAGACGCCATGAAGCTAGTTGTAGCCACATTACCCATTTCTTTCGGTAACCATTTCTTTCGGTAATAAAATGCGGATAGAAGTGACATGTCACACTTCTAGGAGGAAATTTTAAGAACCATGGAGCAATTTGACACAGCCCTCTTTTCCTTTGAGGTGACTACCAGCAACATTCAAGATGTTGGATATTCCATCAACCTGGGCTCTGAGGTGACGATTCAGTGTGCAGAGCTCCCAGCCAACCTGCAGTAGACCACACACCTCCTGTAGAAGGAGTGTGAAAAAGCCATTTACTACTAGGAAACGCTAAGCCTTTGCTGTTTTTGTTACTGCTGCATAAACTAGCCTATCCTAATACACCTCTTCCTGGGAAATATGACACCCAGATATTTAAATGCATAATCATTTATTTAGTGGAATTCTTGGCTTAAAGAAACACAGAGTCTTTTAAGGCAAAGAGATTACTCTCAAGTTTATCATGGAAGTACAAATAGACTTCAAATTTAAGAATTTACTCCCTTGTGGGATGGTGGTATCTCCTTCTATCTTATACCCATCAGAGAACTCCAAAGCTTAAGATAATTATAGTGATGTTCTGGTCTGTACTGTTAAAAATGCCAAGGAAGAAAAACATGCTTGACCTCTTTAAGGACTGGATTGTAGCAGACTGCAGAAATGGAAACATACCAGACTCAAAGCAATAAGAATCCAATTCATGACTAATTGTGTGTAAGAAGGAAGTGAGCAGATGGGAGTCAGAGCAAGGCTGAGGGCCCTTATAACGCAGTGGTCCCAACAGCCAGTTCCAAATAGGAAGTGAAGGATGTGGCAGAATTCCAGGAGGCAGCGGGCAGACATCTCTTCCCTTTGGCTTTCATTTTGGACCAGGCAGAAGCAGCAGAGCCAGAATGCAAGTCAGTTAAAGAAACTGAGGTGAGTACCAGCTAGGAGCCCCAGGTAAATCAGCACTATAAACAGATCAACTGAAGCAGTTCATCCAAAAGGGGTGAAGAGCCCTGTGGGGAAACTGTTTAGGAAAAGAGTCATAAAAACTCAAATTTGGCCACATAACAGGACAGGTCAACCAGAGAAGTCCCCTCTCAGACCAGACTCAAGCAAGTTGAAGTTTGAGTCCCAGTCATCAATGACAAGGAAATAATCATAAATAGTGACCAGGTACCGCTGAAAAAGAAAAGGCCCTATTCATCACTTTTAACCTCAGCACTTTCTACCTGTTTTGGAGGAGGGGAGAAATAGCATGCAGTGTTGGATTTTAGAGTCTACTCTCCCTGGGTTAGACTCCTGCAGAATCAGCTTGTGAACCTGGGCAAGTTTCCCAACCTCTCTAATGCTTAGTTTCCTTTCCTGTAAAGTGAGCATAATTATATGAGGATTAAATGGGATGAAATGGAGTGTTTTTTGCTGGCCTGTGGTGAGACTCAGTACCTTTAGATCGATAGTGACATCCCCTCCTCTGGAATCTGTTTGCAGGAGGGGGCCTCTGCATTTGTTTGGCAGAAAAACAAGAGGAGAAAGGGGTTTTTCAGTGTAGAGAATCTTAGCAGGAGAAGACCCTGGGGAGGATGGCCTGGTGGGTAGTTTGAGATGTTGTCCGTTCCCTTGCTGGTCTGGAGGGTGGAGAATGTAGGGAAATGAAGGAGCTGCATGTAGGAAATCTGTGCAAAACTGGCAGCCACTGTGTTTTTGCTGTTGGGCTTGGGTCATCTAGGGAAGCCTAGGATGGAGGCAGGTGGACCATTCTCTTCCTGATGTCTCCTAGGCCCACTCTGCCACGTTGATATCCACAGAATGGTAAACTTCAGAAATTCAGATCCCAGAGACAACATATGTAAATTGCTAAGATTGTGGCTGCCACAGTCCTTCCTCAGTATGCCTTCTTATTTCATTAAATCTTTGTTCAAGAAATATTCCCTTTGATATGTGAACTTGGTGTCTCATAAACAGATTCTAATTTCTTAAAAAATCATTTCTATTTAACTAGAAAATAAAATATGAGTGGATCTTGAGGGCATCCCTAACTACTTCCAGTTTTCTCATCCTGCAGCAATTCTAACAGTGGCGAACTGCTACTACAACCTGGTGTTTCCCAAAAGTCAGATCATGTCTATTTGCCAGGCTGCCTGTATAAGAATTACTTGGGGAATTTGTTAAAATAGAGATCTGCAAGCTCTCCCTTGAGAAATTCAGATTCAACAAATCTAGAAGATTCCACAAGTGATTCTGACATGCATTCTGGGATGAGACCCACTGTTTCAAGCAATTCCATTGCCCATCCACCTATTGCAACCAGTAGAATTGCAGACATAAAAACATAAAAAGAGGGCTTCCCTGGTGGCGCAGTGGTTGAGAGTCTGCCTGCCGATGTAGGGGACGCGGGTTCGTGCCCCAGTCCGGGAAGATCCCATATGCCGCGGAGTGGCTGGGCCCGTGAGTCATGGCCACTGAGCCTGCGCGTCAGGAGCCTGTGCTCTGCAACAGGAGAGAACACAACAGTGAGAGGCCCACGTACCGCAAAAAAACAAAAACCAAAAAAACAAAGAACCATATCCTAAGGACACAATTGGCAGTTTTTTATTTCCTCTTTTATTTCTTCGTTGACCCACCCAATGGTTGTTTTGTAGCATGTTGTTTGCAGTTTTTTATTTCCTCTTTTATTTCTTCATTGACCCCAATGGTTGTTTTGTAGCATGTTGTTTAGACTCCATGTGTTTGTGTTTTTTCCAGTTTTTTTTTCTTGTAGTTGCTTTCTCGTCTTATATCATTGTGGTCAGAAAAGATGCTTCATACAATTTCAGTCTTCTTTTTTTTTTTATTTCAATGTTCTTAAACTTACTTGTTTCATGGCCTAAGATGCTGTTCAAAAAGATAGATGCACCCTATGTTCATTGCAGCATTATTTACAATAGCCAAGATATGGAAACAACCTAAATATCCACTGAGAGATGAATGGATAAAGAAGATGTGGTATATATATATATATATATATATAAATATATAAATAATGGAATATTACTCAGCCATAAAAAAGAATGAAATCTTGTCATTTGTGACAAAGGAACTCTCAGAGCTATTTCATGACATCAAGAGCAAAAACGATAAAATATTGGAAGCTGATCCAAACTTAGAAAGGAGTATGACAATTTGTCAAGACATTAAGAAAATTCTCACTTCATTTTGTGAGAAGGCAATCACTATTCAAAAGTCTCTCAACAATTTTTTAAAAAGGAACAAAACAATTTAATTTTCAGTGTTTCTAATGTTTTAAATTATATTGTCTAAATCAATATTAGTTTTACTATTTCTTCATTTCCCGATACATTTATAAACAACAATAAAGTTTTTAATATTTTCACAAAAACTTAGAGGTCATGGAACAAATGTATTTTTCCCATTGATAATTAAGATCACATTGTATGAGTTCAGCTTGTAGAGTCATTTTTTTCCTTTTGATCCTGAAGTACCATACAAAGCAAGAATTGCCTGCACTTGTATAACTTTAAAAAGATATACATAAAATTATATTTCTTGTTTTATCAATTTTAGATAATATGGCTTAATACCCCTCAGGTTGGATAACTAAATTAATGCTCCTGCTCTGCCCTCAACAGCTATTCCTCTTTTCTTCCCTGACAGATTCTAAAAATTGAAAACCAATAAATAATATTTGTTTTTAAGTTTTTTTTTTGCTGTTTTTGTTGCTGTTTTGAGAAAAGAGATATGACTTTTATATATTATGAGAATCCTCTAGCTTCTTAATCATAGTGTTTATTGAGAAGGATTCACTTCCATACTGAAGACAATCTTTTTGGAGGCTTCTGACTTCCTATTCTAGTTTAGATCAGTTGATTTATGATCTACTGCATGCTCATAATTCTGGAATATTTATCTTTGGTTATTTCTGGTTTCTTTGAACTAATGTCTCACTTTCTTTTGAAGGACTACACATTTTTTTAAAGAAAAGTTACATGAATGATAGTTTTTCTGGGTATAAAATTCTGCTTCAAAATTATTTTTTCTCCAAGTGTGAAGATATTGCTCCACTGCCTTGTAAATCCAATGTTATTGATGGAAATGTGATTTTTATAGATGATTCTCTAAATTATAAAGATTTATTGTCTTTGAAAGCTTTCAGGGTCCTTATCCTTCAGGTCCTGAAACAAAATCAGGATATGCATAGTTATCATGTTTAGTGCAGATATCATCTTAATGAAAACTCATATTTTAATTCAACTCTGAGATACTGTTTTTATTATTTCTTTGAATATTTTCTCCTATATATAGTATCTTTTCTTTTCTTTATTGAATTCCTAATACATAGATATTGCCTTTTCTAGACCTGTCCTCTTGTCATTTAACTTTTCCTTAATACTTTTAGCTGTCTATATCTTACAAGTACCTTCAGCTGTTCTATATTGTATAAGATCTAATCTATTTTTTATTCCATACTTTTAAAATTTATTTTTATTTTTATTCAGGCATAAATTGCATAAGACAAAGTGCAAAAGTCTTAAGCATATGTAGATACACGCATATACACCCATGTAACCACTACTCAGATCAAGCTATAAAACATTTCCAGCACCCAGTAGATTCCTTTTGGGCCCTACCAGTTGATGTTTTCAAAGGTAACTACTATTCTGACCTCTATCACCATAGATTAGTTTTGCCTGTTTTGAACGTCGTATAAATTGAATCATTCGGTGTGGTAAGCAAAATAATACCGCCCCCCCAAAGATGGACATATTCTAATCCCTAAAACCTATGAGTATGTTACCTTACATGGCAAAAGGAACTTTGAAGATGTAATTAAGTATCTTTAGAGGTGGATATTATCCTGGGTTTTCTGGGTGGAACCAATGTAATCACAAGGGTCCATATAAAGGAAATAGGGAGGCAGCAGAGTTAGAGAAGGAGATGTGACAACAGAAGCAGAAGTCAGAGAGAGAGGGATTGGAAGATGCTATATGATGCTGGCTTTGAACATGGAGGAAGGGGCCAGGAGCCAAGACATACAGCTAGCTTCTAGACTCTGGAAAATGTAAAGGAACAGATTCTCCCCAAGAGCCTCCAGAAGGAATGCAGCCCTGTCAACATCTTGATTTTAGCTCAGTGAAATTGATTTGGACTTCTGGCTCCAGAACTATAAGATAATAAATCTGTGTTGCTGTAAGTCATGAAGTCTGTGGTAATTTGTTACAGCAGCAATAGAAAACTATCATACACAGTATGTACTCTTTGTGCCTGGCTTCTTTTGTTTAACATCATATAACATCACTGAGATTCATCTATTTCATTGCATGTATCAGGAGATTTCATTGTTGTGATTGGGCCATAATTTATCAACTTCATGGATCATAAACAGTAGGTTCTTTTCAGTAATTAATTATTTTGAATAAGAACTTTATAAACATTCTTGTACATGTCTTTTGATGGTAAAAAAAATTATTAATTTTCTTGGCTATAGATGCCCAGGAATGAAATTGCTGGGTTTTATGGTTATGTAGTATATAGATAGGGTATGTACCACTTGGTAGTATGTAGATGCAGCTGGAGAGTTTTCCAAGATGATTTTATCAATTAACACTACATCTAGCAATGTATGAGAGCTACAGTTGCCCTACATTGTCACCAACTTTAGATTTTTGTCACTCTTTCCATTTCAGCCATCCTAGCTGGGAGTAGTCTTAACTCAGTATGGTTTTATTTTTATTTCTCTGATGACTGTTGAGCTACTTTTAATGTGTTTATTGCCCATTTGGATATCCTCTTTTGTGATGTGACCATTTATGTTTTTACTCTTTTTTTCTTGGGTTGTCACTCTTTCTTATTAATTCATAGAAGTTATTCATATATTGCAAATATGAGCCCTTGGGTGATATGTATTGAAAATACCTTCGTCCTGTCTGTGGCTTCCTTCTCTTCGCTCTTCATGTTGTACTTTGATAAACAGGAGTTCTTAATTTTAGTGACATTCAATTAATCAATCTTTTTTCTTTGTTTCTATGGCCCTTTGTGTCCTATTTTAAGAAATATTTGCCTTCCTCCAAATTCTGAAGATATACTTCTACGCATTCTTTGAGAAGCTGTATTGTTTTACCTTTCACGTTTAGGTCCATGATCTATCTTGGATTCAGTTTTGTGCATGACATGAGATAATAGAAATGATTCATTTATTTCCATGTATATACCTAATTGATTCAGCACCATTTATTGGAAAGATCATCCCTTATCCACCTAATTGTAATGGTACCTTTGTTGTACATCAAATGGCCATATATCTGTGGGTCAGCTTTTAGATTCTTTATTCTATTAGTCTATTTCTCTAACTTCACACCAACACCACATTATCTTAATTACTGTAGCTTTACAATAAATCTTGATACATGTTAGTGTAAGCGCTTCAGCTTTGCTCTACTTCAAGATTACTTTGGCTGTTCTAGAATCTTTGCATTTTCATATATGTTTTAGAATCAACTTGTCAATTTCCATTTAAAAAACTGCTGAAATTTTGCTCTAAATTCTGTTGGATCAATAGAATGGATCTATATTGGATCCAGAATAAGGGGAACTGGTCTCTTAATATTAAATCTTCTAACCCATTATTAATTTTTTTATTTTAGCCTTCTTTAGTTTCTTGCTACATTATTTTATAGTTTTCAGTGTAGAGGTCTTGCTCATATTTTCTTAGATTGGCTTCATTTGATGGCTACTGGTACTATCATATGGTATTTTTTCTTTCATTTTCCTCTTTTTTTTTAAAACCAAAAAAAAAGAAAAAAAAGCCTGCTGGACTTTTGATTGTGATTGCACTGAATCTATACAGCAACTTGGGGAAAACTGACATGTTAATAATATCAAGTCTTCTAACCCATAAACATAGCAGATCTATTTATGGAAGTCATTACTAATTCCTTTCAGGAATGTTTTGTAATTTCCAGTGCACAGGCTTTTAACATCTTGTGTCAGATTTATCCTTAAAGTATTTCGTATTGTTCATGCAAGATATTGTAAATGCTATTTTAATTCAATTTCTAGTAGATTATTGATAATATATAAAAATAAAATTTATTTTTACATATAGAGCATGTATCATTCAATCTTGCTTAACTCAGTTATTAGTTTTAGTAGTTTTTTCTTTAGATTCAATCACACTTTCTATATAGATGATGATGTCATCTGTGAAAAAAGACAGCTTTATTTCTTCCTTTTCTATCCGGATGCCTTTTATTTCTTTTTCTTGCCTTACTGCAAGCCTTCTATAATGTTGAATAGAAGTGGCGAGAGTGAAATCCTTGCCTTTTTCCTAGTCTAAAGTTGGGGTAGGATTCAATTTTTAATCATATAGAAAAATATTAGCTGTGACTTTTTGGTAGAGTCCTTTATCAGTTTGAAGAAATTTCCTTCTATCTCTACTTTGCTGGAGATTTTTATTATAAATGATTTTAGATACTGTCAAATGCTTTTCCTGTGTCTATTGAGATAATCTTCTGGCTTTTCTCTTCTACTTTTTTAATATGGTAACTTACATTGATTCATTTTCAAATGTTAAACCAACTTTGCATTCCTAGGGTATACTGAACTTGGTTGTGGTGTATTATGTTTTTTTGTATATTGTTGGATTCAATTTGCTAAAAAATTTTTTAGAATTGTTTCCTCATGTTCATGTCATGTATTTATCTATATTTCTCCTTTCTTGTAATGTCCTTTTCACATTTTGGAGGCAGGATAATGAGTTGGAAAGTATTTCCTCCTTTATAATTTTCTGGAAGAGTTTATATAAAATGGGTATTATATGTTTGGTATAACTCACCAGTGAAATCATCTAAATTTGAAATTTTCTTTGTAGGAAGTGTCTTAACTACACACTCCATTTAGTTAATAGGTATAGGACTGTTTGTGTTGTCTATTTTTTCTTGTTTGAACTTTGGTAATTTGTGTCTTTCAAGGAATTTGTCCATTTCACCTGTTATTAAATTTATTGGCAAAGTTGCTCATAATATTCTCTTATTATCCTTTTAATATCTGTAGAATCTGTAATATCATCTCTTTCACTCCTGATATTTTTATTTGTTTCTTTTGTCTTTTCTTCTTGATCAGTCTAGCTAAACATTTACCATTTGTTTTTAATCTTCTCAATTAACCAGCTTTTGGTTTCATTGATTTTTCTCTTTTCCTCTTTCCTATTTCATTTGATATATATTGTGATCTTTATTATTTTGTTTCTTTTATTTACTATGGATTTAATTTGTTCATCTTTTTCTAGTGTCTTAAGAGAGAAGTTGAGCCATTGATTTGAGACCTTTCTTTTGCTTGCTTTGGGTTTAATTTGCCCTTTACTATTTTCTTAAGGTGAGAGATGAAGTTATTGATTTGACACCTTTCTTCTTTTCTACTATAGGCTAGTTCAATGCTATAAATATTCCCCTAAGTACTGCCTAGCAGCATTCTACAAGTTTTAATATGCTGTGCTTTCATTTTCATTCAGTTCAAAACACTTTCTGATTTCCCTTTCTATTTCTTTGACCCATGGATTATTTAGGAGTGTGTTATTTAGTTTCTAATTATGTAGATATGTTCTGTGCACCCTTGAAAAGAATGTGCATTCTGTTGTTTTGAGGTGGAGTATTCTATAATTGTTAATTTGTTCAAATTGGCTGACAGTGTGGTTCAATCTTCTGAATTAATATTTCTATTATTTTTGATTGCCTATTTCTCCTTAGAGTTCTATCAAGTTTTTGCTTCATGTATTTTGAAGCTCTGTTGTAAGGTATAGAAAGATTTAAGATTATTATGTCCTCTTGATGAATTGATCACTTTTCCATTATGTAATGGAACTTCTTTATACCTGGTGATATTCTTTCTCTGAAATCTACTTGATCTGATAGTCACATAGCCATTCTAGCTTTCTTCCTATTACTATTAGCATGGTATATCTTTTTCAATCCTTTTGCTTTATTTGTGTCTATATTTAAAGAACATTTTTCATAGGCAGCATCTTATATATTGATTTAATGTGATCACTGATACAGTTTTCCTGCTAATTATTTCCTATTTGTCCTTCTATTCTTTTTTTCTCTTTTTCTGCCTTTTAAAAATTAATTGAACGTTTTTTATGATTCAGTTTTTCCTTTGTTGGCTTACATTTTAGAGATTGTTTTAGAGCAGTGTTTCTCAACCTTGGCATTCTCGACCTATTGGACCAGAAAATTCCTTGTTGGGGTCGGGGGGGCTGTGCCTTGCAGGATGTTTGACAGCATTCCTGGCCTCTACCCACTAGATAATAGTAGCATTCCCTCATTCATGACAATCAAAGGTGTCTGCACACATTGCCACATATTCCCCCAGGGAAGGAGGGAGTCAAAATTGTCCCAGTTAAAAATGCTTGGGGGAAAAAACCCTTGGGATTATAGTATACATCTTTAACTTATTATGGTCTACTTTCATATGATGTTATACCACTTTACATTTAGTGAAGAATCTTATGAAAGTATACTTCCCTTTTTCCTTCCCTAACTTTGTCCTATTGTTTTCCATATCTTTACATATGTTATATTCCCCACACTTCATTTTTTTGTTGTTTTGTTATTTTTAAAAGAGATTTAAGAAAGATATATTTACCATATAGTTACCATTTCTTTATTCCTTTGTACAGATTCAGATTTTCATCTGACATAATTTTCTTTCTGCCTGAAAGACTTTAACAGTTCTTATAATGCAAATCTGCTGTTGGCAAATTCTTTGAGTTTTTATATGCCTGAAAAAGTCATCTCAGCATCATTTTAGAAAAATATTTTAGCTAGGTAAAGAATTCTAGGTGTGAGAGAAACAGTCGTAAAGAAGACAATATTCTGGCTCTCATAAAATTTATATTCTAGCAGAGGTGGATAGAAGACATGTTAGAAAAAGTAAGTAAGAATGATAACAGCTAATGATAAGAGGTGTGCAGAAAATTTTAAATAGGGGTGGTATAACAGAATTGATTGGGTAGATGGTTCAGGTAGGTTGGTCAGGGAAGGTGGCATTTGGGCGAGGAAGGGAATCAGATATATGACATATGACCAGAGGAAACACATTGCAGGTAGAGGGAGCCATAAGGATTGCTTGTCTGTCTCTCAATGACATGTAGGATATTGATGTAATCAGCAGTGTTAACCTTTTGTTAGTGTCATTTGTTTGAAGAATGGTTTTCCTTGCACTTGATCTTTTGTATGTTGTATATTGCCATTCACAATTTCTTTTTACTTATTTAAATAAATATTTCCTTTGTGGTGACTCCTATCCTCTCTCTTTCCCTCTCACTGACTCTTCCACACAGGAGGAGGGTGTGCCTATCTGATGGATGAGATCGGAGTAAGTACCACACATGCTTTCTCAGCCCCTCAGGACTACTGGCTCCTTTCTCATCCTGAGTTGGCCTCAGGACACACATGCTCTTCTCTGGCAAGTCATGTGCTGCATCTGCCTGTCCCTGCTTATTTCTCCAGCCTCAGTACCCACCCCTGACATCTACAGTGGAAAATCTCTTACATTGTTTAAAAAACTCCACTCATGGATTTAACCAAGTGGCAGATGCTGCAAACAGACACTCTGGGAACAAAGAGCAGTCATCCCTAACTCTGTAATGAAGCATGCTGCTTTTTGTTCCAGCCCCCTATCTTTGATCTGGGACTTTTTCTGGGAAGTCACTGATTTGGAAATCCTTTGCTATTGCGTTTAATTGTGGATTCCTCAGCTCTGTTGAGTATTGCTATCAATATGAAATTTTCATTTTATGTTTTACAGTAATTTCTTAATTTTTTAATGTGCTCTCATAGCTCTGGTACTCTTAGAGCTTCATAAGATTCCAGAAATATTGTGAAATATTCTCCCCCCATTATTTCATTGAAGCATTGGGAGGAAGGAGCAGTAAATGCCTCTGATTAGTTACATAAATGAGAGTTCTCATGTGAACATTAGGATTATTTTTTCAAATTAAAGTTATGGATTAATTTGGAGAGAATTGACATTTTTCAAAAAGAAGGCTTTGGTACTGTCTGGTCCATATGTAACTATATAGCTTGTCATTTACTAAAATTGTACTTTACTCTGCTTCCCCATGCAATCTAACAAAAAGTTATATCACTATCAAAATATAGCCTGAATCCAATTACTTATCAAAACTTTCTCTGCGGGCTTCCCTGGTGGCGCAGTGGTTGAGAGTCTGCCTGCCAATGCAGGGGACACGGGTTCGAGCTCCGGTCCTTAAAGATCCCACATGCCGCGGAGCGGCTGGGCCTGTGAGCCATGGCTGCTGGGCCTGCGCGTCCGGAGCCTGTACTCCGCAACGGGAGAGGCCACAACAGTGAGAGGCCCGCGTTCCGCAAAAAAACAAACAAACAAACAAAAAACTTTCTCTGCTACTATCATACCCAAGGGTCATTTTAAGTTCTGCCTTCAACGGGTGACTGTTGAATTATTGGAAAATTGCTGATGTTTGTATAGTTTACAAATAAGAGCTATGCAGAAAATTAAAGTTCATAAGACCACTTTTTTTTTTAACATCTTTACTGGAGTATAATTTCTTTACAATGGTGTGTTATTTTCTGCTGTATAACAAAGTGAGTCAGCTATACGCATACACATATCCCCATATCCCCTCCCTCTTGCGCTTCCCTCCCACCCTCCCTATCTCACCCCTCTAGGTGGTCTCAGAGCTGATCTCCCTGTGCTATGCAGCTGTTTCCCACTGGCTATGTATTTTACATTTGGTAGTGTATATATGTCAATGCTACTCTCTCACTTCGTCCCAGATTACCCTTACCCCACCCCATGTCCTCAAGTCCATTCTCTACATCTACATCTTTAATCCTGTCCTGCCCTTACATTCTTCAGAACCATAGTTTTCTTTAAATACCATATATATGTGTTAGCATATGGTATTTGTTTTTCTCTTTCTGACTTACTTCACTCTGTATGACAGACTCTAGGTCCATCCACCTCACTACAAATAATTTTGTTTCTCTTTATGCTAATATTCCACTGTATATATGTGCCACATCTTCTTTATCCATTCACCTGTCAGTGGACACTTAGGTTGCTTCCATGTCCTGGCTATTATAAATAGTGCTGCAATGAACATTGTGGTACATAACTCTTTGAATTATGGTTTTCTCAGGATATATGCCCAGTAGTGGGATTGCTGGGTCATATGGAAGTTCTATTTTTAGTTTTTTAAGGAACCCTCATACTGTTCTCCATAATGGCTGTATCAATTTACATTCCCACCAACAGTGCAAGAGGGTTCCCTTTTCTCCACACCCTCTCTAGCATTTATTGTTTGTAGATTTTTTTGATGATGGCCATTCTGACTGGTGTGAGGTGATACCTCATTGTAGTTTTGAGTTGCATTTCTCTAATGATTAGTGATGTTGAGCATCCTTTCATGTGTTTGTTAGCAATCTGGGTATCTTCTTTGGAGAAATGTCGATTTAAGTCTTCTGCCCATATTTGGATTAGGTTGTTTGTTTTTTGATATTGAGCTGCATGAGCTGCTGGTAAATTTTGGAGATTAATCCTTTGCCAGTTGCTTCATTTGCAAATATTTTCTCCCATTCTGAGCGTTGTTTTTTCATCTTGTTTATGGTTTCCTTTGCTGTGCAAAAGCTTTTAAGTTTCATTAGGTCCCATTTGTCTATTTTTGTTTTTATTTCCATTTCTCTAGGACGTAGGTCAAAAAGGATCTTGCTGTGATTTATGTCATAGAGTGTTCTGCCTATGTTTTCCTCTAAGAGTTTTATAGTGTCTGGCCTTACATTTAGGTCTTTAATCCATTTTGAGTTTATTTTTGTGTATGGTGTTAGGGAGTGTTCTAATTTCATTCTTTTACATGTAGCTGTCAAGTTTTCCCAACACCACTAATTGAAGTGGCTGTCTTTTCTCCATTGTATATTATTGCCTCCTTTATCAAAGATAAGGTGACCATATGTGTGTGGGTTTATTTCTGGGCTTTCTATCCTGTTCCATTGATCTATATTTCTATTTTTGTGCCAGTACCATACTGTCTTGATCACTGTAACTTTGCAGTATAGCCTGGATCACAAGCCTGATTCCTCCAGCTCTGTTTATCTTTCTCAAGATCGTTTTAGCTCTTTGGGGTCTTTTGTGTTTCCATACAACTTATGAAATGTTTTGTTCAGGTTCTGTGAAAAATGCCATTGGCAGTTTGATAGGGATTCATTGAATCTGTAGATTGCTTTGGGTAGTATAGTCATTTTCACAATGTAGATTCTTCCAATCTAAGAACATGTTATATCTCTCCATCTGTTTGTATCATTTTAATTTTTTTCATCAGTGTTTTATAGTTTTCTGCATACAGGTCTTTTTTCTCCTTAGATAGGTTTATTCCTAGGTATTTGATTTTTTTGTTGCAGTGGTAAATGGGAGTGTTTCATTAATTTCTCTTTCACATTTTTCATCACTAGTGTATAGGAATGCAAGAGATTTCTGTGCATTAATTTTGTATCCTGCTACATTACCAAATTCATTGTTTAGCTCTAGTAGTTTTCTGGTAGCATCTTTAGGATTCTCTATGTATAGTATCATATCATCTACAAACAGTGACAGTTATACTTTTTCTTTTGCAATTTGGATTCCTTTTATTTCTTTTTCTTCTCTGATTGCCATGGCTAAAACTTCCAAAACTATGTTGAATAATAGTGGTGAGAGTGGGCAACCTTGTCTTTTTCCTGATCTTAGTGGAAATGGTTTCAGTTTTTCTCTATTGAGGACAATGTTGGCTGTGGGTTTGTCCCATATGGCCTTTATTAGGTTGAGATAGGTTCCAACTGTGCCCACTTTCTGGAGAGTTTTTATCATAAATGGGTATTGAATTTTGCTGAAAGCTCTTTCTGCATCTATTGAGATGATCATATGGTTTTTCTCGTTCAATTTGTTAATATGGTGTATCACATTGACTGATTTGCGTATAGTGAAGAATCCTTGCATTCCTGGGAGGACAAACCCCACTTGATCATGGCGTATAATCCTTTTAATGTGCTGGTGGATTCTGTTTGCTCTTATTTTGCTGAGGATTTTTGCATCTATGTTCATCACTGATATTGGCCTTAAGTTTTCTTTTTTTGTGATATCTTTGTTTGGTTTTGGTATCAGGGTGATGGTCGCCTCGTAGAATTAGTTAGAATGAGCTCATTCTAACACTAACACTCCTCCCTCTGCTATATTTTGGAAGAGTTTGAGAAGGATAGGTGTTAGCTCTTCTCTAAATGTTTGATAGAATTTGCCTGTGAAGCCATGTTGTCCTGGGCTTTTGTTTATTGGAAGATTTTTAATCACAGTTTCAATTTCAGTGCTTGTGTTTGGTCTGTTTATATTTTTTATTTCTTCCTGATTCAGTCTCGGCAGGTTGTACTTTTCTAAGAATTTGTCCATTTCTTCCAGGTTGTCCATTTTATTGGCATAGGGTTGCTTGTAGTAATCTCTCATGATCTTTTGTATTTCTGCACTGTCATTTGTTACTTCTCCTTTTTCATTTCTAATTCTATTGATTTGAGTCTTCTCCCTTTTTTTCTTGATGAGTCTGGCTAATGGTTTATCAATTTTGTTTATCTTCTCAAAGAACCAGCTTTTAGTTTTATTGATCTTTGCTACCGTTTCCTTCATTTCTTTTTCATTTATTTCTGATCTGGTCTTTATGATTTCTTTCCTTCTGCTAAATTTGGGGGTTTTTTTGTTCTTCTTTCTCTAATTGCTTTAGGTGTAAGTTTAGGTTTTTTATTTGAGATGTTTCTTATTTCTTAAGGTAGGAATGTATTGCTATAAACTTCCCTCTTAGAACTGCTTTTGCTGCATCCCATAGGTTTTGGGTCATCGTGTTTTCATTGTCATTTCTTTCTATGTATTTTTTGATTTCTTCAGTGATCTCCTAGCTATTAAGTAGTGTATTATTTGGCCTCCATATGTTTGTACTTTTTACATTTTTTTCCCTGTAATTGATATCTAGTCTTATAACATTGTGGTTGGAAAAGATACTTGATATGATTTCAATTTTCTTAAATTTACCAAGGCTTGATTTATGACCCAAGATATGATCTATCCTGGAAAATGTTCCATAAGTACTTGAGAAGAAAGTGTATTCTGTTGTTTTTGGATGGAACGTCCTATAAATGTCTATTAAGTCCATCTTGTTTAATGTATCATTTAAAGCTTGTGTTTCCTTATTTATTTGCATTTTGAATGATCTGTCTATGGGGTGTTAAAGTCCCCTACTATGATTGTGTTACTGTTGATTTCCCTTTTTATGGCTGTTAGCGTTTGCCTTATGTATTGAGGTGCTCCTATGTTGGGTGCATAAATATTTAATTGTTATATCATCTTGGATTAATCCCTGGATCATTATGTAGGGTCCTTCTTTGTCTCCTGTAATAGTCTTTATTTTAAAGTCTATTTTGTCTGACATGAGAATTGCTACACCAACATTCCTTTGATTTCCATTTGCATGGAATATCTTTTTCCATCTCACGTTCAATCTGTATGTGTCCCTAGGTCTGAAGTGGGTCTCTTGTAGACAGCATATATATGGGTCTTGTTTTTGTATCCACTCAGCCAGTGTCTTTTGGTTGGAGCATTTAATCCATTTACATTTAAAGTAATTATTGATATGTATGTTCCTATTATCATTTTCTTAATTGTTTTGGGTTTGTTATTATAGGTCTTTTCCTTCTCTTGTGTTTCCTCTGTAGAGAAGTTCCTTTAGCATTTGTTGTAAAGCTGGTTTGTTGGTGTTGAATTCTCTTAGCTTTTGTTTGTCTGTAAAGGTTTTAACTTCTGGATCCAATCTGAATGAGATCCCTGCTGGGTAGAGTAATCTTGGTTGTATTTTTTTTCCTTTTATCACTTTAAATATGTCCTGCCACTCCCTTCTGGCTTGCAGAGTTTCTGCTGAAAGATCAACTGTTAACCTTATGAGGATTCCCTTGTATGTTATTTGTTGCTTTTCCGTTGCTGTTTTTAATATTTTTTTCTTTGTATTTAATTTTTGATAGTTTGATTAATATGTGTCTTGGTGTGTGTTTCTCCTTGGATTTGTCCTGTATGTGACTCTTTGTGCTTCCTGGACTTGATGACTATTTCCTCTCCCATATTAAGGAAGTTTTCAACTATAATCTCTTCAAATATTTTCTCAGTCCCTTTCTTTTTCTCTTCTTCTTCTGGGACCCCTATAATTTGAATGTTGGTGCGTTTAATGTTGTATCAGAGGTCTCTGAGACTGTTTTCAATTCTTTTCATTGTTTTATCTTTATTCTGCTCTGCAACAGTTATTTCCACTATTTTATCTTCCAGGTCACTTATCCATTCTTCTCCTCGGTTATTCTGCTATTGATCCCCTCTAGAGAATTTTTAATTTCATTTATTGCATTGTTCATCATTGTTTGTTTGCTCTTTAGTTCTTCTAGGTCCTTGTTAAATGTTTCTTGTATTTTTTCCATTTTATTTCCAAGATTTTGGATCATCTTTACTATCATTACTCTGAATTCTTTTTCAGGTAGACTGCCTATTTTCTCTTCATTTGCTTGGTCTGGTGGGTTTTTACCTTGCTCCTTCATCTTCTGTGTATTTCTCTGTCTTCTCATTTTGCTTAGCTTACTGTGTTTGGTGTCTCCTTTTCACAGGCTGCATGTCCATAGTTCCCGTTGTTTTTGATGTATGCCCCCAGTGTTTGAGACTGGTTCAGTTGGTTTTGTAGGCTTCCTGGTGGAGGGGACTTGTGCTGTGTTCTGGTGTATGAGGTTGGATCTTGTCTTTCTGGTGGTGGGCAGGACCGCGTCCAGTGGTGTGTTTTGGGGTGTCTCTGATCTTATTATGATTTTAGGCAGCTTCTTTGCTAATGGGTGGGGTTGTGTTCCTGTCTTGCTATTTGTTTGGCATGGGGTATCCAGCACTGGAGCTTGTTGTTGAGTGGAGCTGGGTCTTAGCATGGAGACGGAGAACTCTGGGAGAGCTCTCCCCAATTGATATTACGAGGGGCCTGGAGGTCTCTGGTGGACCAATGTCCTGAACTTGGCTCTCCCACCTCAGAGGCTCAGACCGGACTACTGACCAGAGCATCAAGACCCTGTCAGCCACATGGCTCAGAAGAAAAGGGAGAAAAAAGGAAATAATAATAAATAAATAAAATAAAGTTATTAAAATAATAAAGTAATTTTAAAAAAAAGAGAACAATCAAACCAATAAACAAATCCACCAATGATAACAAGCACTAAAAGCTATACTAAAAAATACAGACAGACAGAACCCTAGGACAAATGGTAAAAGCAAACCTATACAGGCAAAATCATACAAAGAAGCATACACATACTTACTCACAAAAAGAGAAAAAGGAAAAAAAGTTTAAAGGAAGAGAACAACCAAATCAATAAACAAATCTACCAATGACAATAAACTCTAAAAACTAAACTAAGATAAACATAAAACTAGAAACAAATTAGATGCAGAAAGCAAACCCCAAGTGTACAGTTGCTCCCAAAGTCCACTGCCTCAGTTTGGGGATGGTTCTTTTTCTATTCAGGTATTCCACAGATGCAGGGTACATCAGGTTAATTGTGGGGATTTAATCTGCTGCTCCTGAGGGTGCATAGAGAGATTTCTCTTTCTCTTCTTTGTTCTCACAGCTCCTGGGGTTCAGCTTTGGATCTGGCCCCGCCTCTGCATGTAGGTTGCCCTCTGGCATCTGTTCTTCACCTTTTGGGAAGTCTGAGGTCTTCTGCCAGCATTCAGTAGGTGTTTTGTTGGAGTTGTTCCACATGTGATGTATTTTTGATGTATTTGTGGGGAGGAAGGTGATCTTCATGTCTTACTCCTACACCATCTTGAAGGTTGGTCCAGGCCACTTTTTTTGAATTCATAATAATTCTAACAATTGTTTTATTTGATTCTTTCAAGTTTTCCAAAGAGAAGTCATCACCTCCAAATAATAAAAAATTTACCTCTTCTTTAATAGTTATTATTAAGGTTTTCTACCTCTAATCAGGTAAATTGTAATTACTTAATATTGTACTAGGAAAGTATCCAGTTTATTGAGTGTTTCAAATGTATTTGTATCTGTTTTTTTACTCTTCATTAATAATGAGGGAATGTGGTTTGTGAAGTTGAGGCATTCTGAATGGCTTCAATGCCTTATTTTAATTAATACTCTTTGTCATGTTAAGGAAAAAACTTTTTAATTTTTCTTGCTTTTAACACAAAATATACATTGAGATTTATTAACTTCCTATTCAGTGTCTTTTAAGATGACTGTATAATTTTTTTAAATCCTCAAAAAATCCTTTGAGAAATTTCCTATCTTTACTTCCATTTTTAAAGTCAAGACACTAAGACCCAGAGAGGTTAAGTAATTTTCCCAAGGTCACATAACAAACAAATCATAATTCCAATTCAGATCTCTCTAAGACCTTGCCCTCTTAACCACAACATTGCATTGTAGTTTGGAGCATGTACATACAACACACACATATAGTTTTTAGATTGTATCTCCACCTTGATGCAAAGGAGCTTGGAGAAAAGAAGCAGATGAGAATTCAGGATATTGAGAGGACAGTGTCCATATTGATGTTCTTGAGTGGGTAGAAAGAAATGGAACACAGAGTAATTGTAAGTCCCTATTTGCCCCCACCATAACTATACTTGTCTGGGAGCAGGGGTGGAACCAGGATGTATTTGACCATTCTAACTTCTCCTATTGGAGTTTACTCTCTTCTTACCTTGCCTGTTGCTCATGGCTTCATCCACCAGAGGGCCTGGGGTATCCCTGGTGCTGCTCCCATGTTGGTAGAATTCATTCAGATTCTTGCAAAATGTCTCAACAGCAGTGTACTGGGTTGAACAATGTCCTTCCAAAATTAATGTCCTCCTGGAATTGGTGAAAGTGTCATTATTTGGACATAGGGTCTTTGCAGATGTAATCAAGTTAAGATGAGATCATACTGGATTCTGGTTGACTTTAAACCAATGATTGGTATCCTTATAAGAACAGGGAAATTTGGAAACAAACACACACAGAGGATAGAAGTCCATGTGAAGATGGAGGCCAAGATGGGGTTACGCTGCCACAAGCTGAGGAACACCAAGGATTGCTGGCTCCCACCAGAAGCTAGAAGAGGAAAGGAAGGATTCTTCCCTAGACACTTCAGAAAATGCCTGCCCTGCCAACCCCTTGATTTCAAACTTCTAGCTTCCAGAACGGTGCAAGAATAAATTTCTGCTCTTTGAAGCCACCTAGCTTGTGGTGATTTGTTAGGAAACTAATACAAGCAGGAGGCTTCCCAGAACCACTGCCCCAACATCCCCACCTGCCTAGCACAGCTACACAAACCATTTCTCTTTCTAAATGTGGGGAAGAGTAATGACAAAACTCCACTTTTATTTGGGGCTTACATGTAAAGTACCATTCTTCAACCCTCAAAAAGAGACATTAAATGGGTCAGTGGGAAGATAGCTACATTTCAATAATTCTACATTTTGTTTTATAGAGATTTTTCAGACCAGTTGCATGCACCTGTAGGATCACATGCAAACACACACACCATTTCAAAGCCCCTTTTTTCTTCAAAACCTGAGGATTGAAGTAATAAAGTCATGCTTATTCTTAGGCCTTTAAATGTCAGTTCTCAGAATAAACATACAAGTCATCTTGTCTTTCATTTTGTTTCTTGGTGACTTCTCTTTGGCTCTCATGTTTCAAATAGGGATGTTTCTTAGAGGACTATTCTTTTTTTTTTTTTTTTTTTTGAATTTTATTTTATTTATTTATACAGCAGGTTCTCCGATATGCGGGCCTCTCACTGTTGTGGCCTCTCCCGTTGTGGAGAACAGACTCCGGACGCGCAGGCTCAGCGGCCATGGCTCAGGGCCCAGCCGCTCCACGGCATGTGGGATCCTCCCGGACCGGGGCACAAACCCGTGTCTCCTGCATCGGCAGGCAGACTCTCAACCACTGCGCCACCAGGGAAGCCCTAGAGGACTATTCTTAAATGGAATTCTCTGGACCTTTATAATTTATATGATGAAGTTTTTTTCACATAATACATTTGTTGTGTCCTTGTATCCCTGATTCTACTATCCACAGGACTGGTCTTTCTTATTTTCTCCAGTACCTCTTTTATTTATGAATTTCCTCTATTTACATGACTTTCCACCTCTCTTCATGGGATATTTAGACATCCTTGACTTTCTGGGCTTCTGTATTAGATTTTTCTCTTAGCCTCCTGTGACCCTTTTTCACTCTTTACAGTATTTCCACAGTTTTCTTTTTTTTTTTTTTTTTTGCAGTTCTTCAGTTTTGTAACTTGTTTCATTTTTAGCAATCATTGTTCATTTCTTTTAAACTTATCAACTCATTGAAGCCTCTTTCAGGAGTTTGTCCTGCCTCGCTGGTAGCTTCTTCAGCTGGTGTTGCAGAATTGCTTAACTGATTCAGGGCCATTGCATTTACTTAGATTTGTTCATTGTTTCCTAAGCTTACACTGGGGGTTATTGCTTTTCTTTTTATCAGACAAGGCCACTGTTTTTCTGTTACTGGAGCCAGGAGGAAGAATTTGGGCCTGTTTTTAATCCACCATCTTCCAAGAAGTCCTCGATTATCTTTAAACCTTTTGTGCCAGTCAAAACTCTTGCTTTTGACACCACTTCATTTCCTTAAGTTCCTTTTCAGATGCCAAATGTCTCACTTGCAAGTTTAGCTTTGCATAAATTTGGTATCAATTCTTTGTTCTAATAAATCATTCCATGTGATAGCAAGAAAAATAACATATTTACTTTTTATAATAGCTAGCACAGGATTGACTTGTTTACTCATATCTAATGTTTTAAAACATTCCTTGTTAAAGTACCATCTTTATTAAAGAAAATTTGGAAAACAATCTTGTATGCACTTTCCTATCAACTTTATTACAAACATTTCAGCATGTTATTACAAGGATGTGCATAAACCCACTTTTTTTTAAAAGTCTTTATTGAATTTATTACAATATCACTTCTGTTTTGTGTTTTGGTCTTTTGGCCACAAGGCATGTGGGATCCCAGCTCCCCAACCAGGGATTGAACCCCTCACATTGGAAGGCAAATTCCCAGCCACTGGACCACCAGGGAAGTCCCCATAAACCCACTTTTAATGGCTGAATAATATTCCATTAAGAGGCGGCCCTCCTCCCCCCCACACAGTTAGATATTTAATTTGTGAAGTTGATGTGTATTGTTTTGGTCTGCTAAGCATCCTTTCCTCCTTCTCCAGGTAATTACACTCTCACTGTCCTTCCCTTTCCTCACATGTGGTCCTGGTGGCATTAATCTCAGCACTTGTGCCTCCAGCCTCCCCCCCCTGCCTCCAGCCCCAGTGACAAGTGGGCACAGGTCTCAAGCCTTGTTAATCCTAATTTCTGTGGCAGTTTGGACCTAGTCCCAAGAGCACTCTTGGAACTCCAGGCTTTCCCAAGTTCTATTACTTGGAATGCATTTGCTGCTAGTAACATAAAACCTAAAGAACAATGGCTTAAACCTTTGAGACATTTATCATTTTACTTAAGAAGTCTAGAGGTAGTGATTGTTATGGGTTGATTTGTGTTCCCCAAAAAGATATGTTCAAGTCCTAACTCCAGTTCCTGCCCATGTGACCTTATTCGGAAATAGAGTCTTCGCAGATGTAATCAAGTTAAGATGAGGTCATTAGAGTGGGTGCTAATCCGATATGACTGCTGCCCTTAGAAGAAGAGGAAAACCAGTGTGAAGACAGAGTCACTCAGGGAGAAGGCCATGTAACAACAGAGGTAGAGACTGGAGTGATGGGGCTGCAAGCCAAGGACAACTAAAATAAGGAGAGATGGCCACCACCAGAAGCTAGGAAGAGGCAAGGAGAGATACTCCCCCTGGAGAATGGCCCTGCTAACACCTTGACTTAGACTTCTGGCCTTCAAAACCATGAGAAATTTCTTGGTTTCAAGCCACACAGTTTATGGTAACTTGTTATGGCAGTCTTAGGAAACTAACACAGTGATGCATCAAAGATCCCAGGAGACATACAAGAAACAAAAAGAAAACCTGTCATCATAAGTACAGAGAGACAAACTGGTCAATAAAGTCAGAAGACATGTAGGCTCGTTTTCATTCATTCAAAAAACTGATTTATTAAATGCTTACTATGGGCCAGAAACTGCAAAGTAGAAAAAGGCAGCATGACCCAAATCGCACAGTACACGAATTTGTTATGATCACTACTATTATTATTGTGGCTTTTAATGTGTCACCTTTCACTGAATACATATCACATACCCAGCCCAACACTTGGTACTTTCAAACATTATCTCATTCAGTCATCTCAACAACCCTGTGAAATGGCACTATTATCCCAATCTTCCCCATGTTTAATAAAGAGAAAACTGAAGCTCTCAACCAATGATGCATTTTATGGACTGTTTAGTTTAGGGGCACATACAGAGAACCTAGTGACAGCCATCTGCACCTCAGTCTTTGGAAAAAGCCCAAATAGTTCTCCCTGTTGTAAATGCATCAAACACTCACACCAACCTACCTGGCCGCTGTGGGCGAGGCCCAGGACGTATGGCTTCTGCATGACCCCACACCACAGGATCACAGTCTGTGAGTCATTCTCACAGCAGATTCCCTTCTAGGTCAGCACAAGGGCCCAGCCTCCATCACCTTCCAGTCAACAGGTGTTTATGAGGGTCCCACAGTTTCTACTGACATTTCTAGTACAGTCTGAAAAGTTCCAGTCCCCAGAGACTGCACAGCCCAACACAGGTTGTGGTCAACATTGTTTTATATATGAAAACACTAATTAGAAATATACTTTGAGGTAGAAAATGAGTCAAGGATGTTTATGCTTAAGAGTTGAAGAGTGCTTACCAACTTATGGACAGGCACAGTATTGTAGGCGCTGTTAATTGGAGTCTCTCCAAAATGGTTTCCTTATTTTAATGAATAAATAAACATAGGAAACATTGCATAGTAGGGACTCTGTGAAGTACTGCTCTCCAGGAAACAATTTCAATAGCATTTTCCATGCTTGTATGACCTTGCCCCCACCCCTTCCCTCTCTCTCAATTACCTATTAATGTTTTATAGAACTGTGTATGTAAGACATCCATTATGAAACTCTGAGTTAAAGTACATTGTAAAATTGTGCCGGAGATGCTCACATGAAAGTGAAAAGCAGGGTAATGGTGTGGACCACTTTAGGAAGAAGGTTCTGACCTCTCATTGGAAAGTTTGGGTAAAGGCTCATTGGCCGAAGTTGGGTCCTTCATGCTGCTAAGTAAGTGTAACCATATTCTTTTCATTACAGAATTGCAAATAAAAATCATCTTGCATTGAGTCATTCTTTGTAACTTCTGGTCTGGAATTTTAGCAACCCTAAACATTTTTGAAAGGATACCATTTATCTCTCAGAAAAGGAACTCCTCAACTAGCCACACTGCCACCACCGGTGCAGGCATCTCACAGCTGTGGTTTCAAGTGGTAAGGCAGAAACCAGGGCCTGTGATAGACACAAGCATGTCTTCACCTTTAAAAGTGAAGATCTAAGTCTTAATATAGTTTAGTGAAAACCACTCAACTAGGCACTTAAGCAATCATAGTACCAGGCACCAGAAATAGAGGGAGGCAGGACCTAGTCTTTGCCCTTAGGGGCTCATAGGCTGCTGGGAAAGATAAGGACAGGCCAATGGGATGAATGGGGTAGGAAAAGGATACCAAGAAGTGAGCAAACCACACACATGGGGGTTCTTGGGGGATTCACTGAGGAGGTGTTAATGGAGCTGAGCCTTGAAGGATGCCCAACAGGAGATGAAGAAAGAACATGTTCAAAGGCACAGAGACAAAAAAATAGCTCTGTGGGACTGAGGCACAGAGTGGTGGGTGTACAGCGTGGGGCAGAGAATGAGAAGGAGGCTGAGGGGTAAGTAGAGACAGACTTAAAAATCCTAGTAGAGGATCCAGATCCGCCATTGAATTGGCTGTGTGACCTTCATTAATATGTCATCTGCTCTTTCTGGTCCTCGTGTATTTCGTTAAAAGCAGTTTCTAGGGACTTCCCTGGTGGAGCAGTGACTAAGAATCTGCCTGCCAATGCAGGGGACACAGTTTCGAGCCCTGGTCTGGGAAGATCCCACATGCCACGGAGCAACTAAGCCTGTGGGCCACAACTACTGAGCCCACATGCCACAACTATTGAAGCCCATGCGCCTACAGCCCGTGCTCCACAACAAGAGAAGCCACTTCAATAAGAAGCCCATGCACCGCAACGAAGAGTAGCCCCCGCTCGCCACAGCTAGAAAAGTCCAAGCACAGCAACAAAGACCCAACACAGCCAAAAATAAATAAATAAATAAATAAATAATTTTTTAAAAAGCAGTTTCTAGAGGCAGATTCCTACCCTGACACTTACTTGTGTGATCTCAGGCAAGTTACTTAACCTCTCTTTGCTTTAGTTTCTTCAACTATAAAATAGTACCGACCTTCAAAGGTTGTTGAAGGGATTAAATGTAAGGATATCTGTGCTTCATAGCACAGATATCAGTATGAGCATGTATCAGTGTCTGGGATTATTGTTGTTATTGATGATATTATTATCACTCTCATCATCATCTGGAAGGATGTGCTAAGATAATATAGGTGGAAGTGCTTGGCAACTGAAAAGTAAAATATAATAACTGCTATTACCATACCAAGTGATCTGCTCATTACCTGTATACTAGTGTCCCTTCACCAGAGCTGCCTGCTGGGCCACCATGAATGTCCCCACAGATGGTGCAGAGCTTCAGGAACACCAGTCATATATCAGGGTTGGTAGAGATGTTCTATGCATCTATTGGAGTGTTGGTCACACAAGTATTTATATATTTCAAAGCCAATAAAACTGTTCATTTAAGACCTATGCATTTAAAAAAAAATTTTTTTTAAGAACAAAATTTTGCTGTCTCAGGATCAAGGAGACTAAAGAGATTTGACAACCAAATGTAGTACCTGACTCTAGACTGGATCCTGTGCTGGTGGGGAAAAATGCCAGAAAGGACATATTTGGCTCGATTGATCACATTGGAATATGGATTGAATATAGATTAAACTCTTAAATCAAAAAAAACTTTTGCCATTTGCAGCAACATGGATGGACTTGGAGGGCATTAGGCTAAGTGAAATAAGATGGAGAAAGACAAATATTGTATGATATCACTTATATGTGGAATCTAAAAAACACAACAAACTAGTGAATATAACAAAAAAGCAGCAGACTCATAGACATAAACAGATGTGGAGGGGGAATATAAGTGTGGAGGAGTGGAAGGAATAAAATATTGGGTGTAAGGTAGGCTACAAGGGTGTATTGTATAATGGTGAATGGAGTGTAACCTCTAAAAATTCTATAAAAATTTTTTAAAATAATAAAAATAAAAAATATTTTTAAAAATCACAGCTTAGAGTCAAAAGTACTTCCTGGCAGTTCAGGCTTGTTTCAGGTCAAAGCAGCCTGGAGACTGGTCCTTCCTCTCTGATTCGGCGCTGGCACAGAGTCATTTCATTATGGGATGGAAAGACCTCAAATGACCTTTCTCTCTCTATTTCTACCAGTTCCCTGTCTCTTCAGGTGAATAAATGAGGCAGGGAAATTCCGCTCTTTGCCCGCAGGTCAAATGTGCGGTTCAATCTCTTCCTCAGATTCTCCCTTTCCTTGAAGCTGGCTGGGGGCACTCAGCTTGGCTGACTTGCCTTGGGACAAGTTTTAAGTTCCCAAACTGCCCCAGGTTGCAGAATGCTTTTCGGAAAAGCCGTTTCTCTTACACAAAACAACACCTTCGAAAATCCAAGCGATTAATTTTTAGCAGATTCTTAAAGCCATCTACAACACCAATACATGCCAGCAGGGCACGGCCATCAGTATCAATCAGCGTGTGGGATCTGCAGAGAGCGGGACATGGAACAAAGCGAGAGGCACAAATTAAGGATGTTTTCTGGGCTGAGCCCCTGGTGGGCAGGGGCCCTGTCTGGCTAAATTGCTTTGTGCCACACTGACGAGAAGAAAGAAATGGTTTTTAATATTAGTGATGGCTATGTGCTTGCTGCAGGCCTATAGAAGTGAGCAAAGGCCAGAGCTGTCTGGGGTGTTTGACAGAAGATTTTCTTGGGGGAAACACAGGACCTAAATTCCCAAGCAGGTTGAAATCTCCTGGTGCAGGAATCATGGCAAAAAGCCTGGAATTGCCTCTGAGTTCCAAATGCCTCACAGGATTCCCACTGACTTGTTTATGATTCTTGAAAGACATGCCACTAACAACTAATGGTTCCAGAAAAACTGGGGACCAAGTGCCTGTTTTGGAGGGGTGTGCTAAGCAGCTTCCCACGCCCAGGGCCCCCGAGGAGACCACCGTCCCTCTGCTCACCTTCAGAGCCTCTTTCATCCAAACTGCATTTTCCTGCCTCTGCTGGGGTGTGTTTGAAGAGAGATCACCAGCAAAACAGCTCTGTGGGTCTTGCTTTCTCTGTCTTTTCTTCTCTCCCTCTTCCCTTTTCCCTCCCTCTATTCCTCTGTCTCCTCTCCTCTCCTCTCTCTCTAAACCTTTTACACTGCAGTTGAACAAGCCTCTGGATAAAGACTTTATCCAAAAACCCCCTCTTTAAAGTTATTTCAAATTTCTCTGCAAGGCTTTCAGAAATCTGTTTGTTTGAGGGCAGAATTAGATGTGACCGGCGTTTTATTGTGACATAAAACCATATTTCTTCCCTGGAAGATTAAAAAATAAAATCGGTTAATAAGAAAAGCTGTCAGCAACAGAAAATGGCTGACATAATCCGTTTATCCTCCGAGCAATAAAGATATTGGTCCTTGGGAGTCTATCCTCTCTCTCATGTTATTTCGCCCAAAACATTATCTTCCCAGCATTCTGATGGATTAAGAAGTCATATGGGAGATAGCAGGGAAATGACAGATACAAAAAAATATATAATATCCTTTCATTTACCCTCCTCCTTCCACACTCACTCATACTCCCACCTCCCTCCCCCACCCAAAACATACACACACACTTTATTTTCTGTCTTTTCCCTCTCCCTGACACCCTCCCATTTTTCTCACCCTTTGGAAAAGAAATAGATCTTCTTTTACCCACAATTCCAATACTCTGATAATCCTAATAGGGGTGACGATGCAAACTGGCACTGAAGTCAGTTCCTGCTGTGTGTGTGTGTGACTTGCACACATCTACATAGACACAGATCACCAAGTGAAGAGATGGACCCTTGATAGGGGCATTGAACACCTAGAGAGAAAGAGAGTTAAGTATATCTAGTCACACCACTAGCTTTTTAATCTGGGATTTCTGACAATAGCAGAAATTTCAGGAACAAAGTTGAAGGCAGCACAAGCTAAAGGGAACCATAAAAGGAGCTTTGGAGAGGCAACAATTAAAATACTGTTTGGATTTTAGGCGATTGAGAAAACCACTAAAAAAAAAATACATAGTGTGGCCAAACTTGTTTTCATCTTTTCTCAATTAATGGTACCAATCACCATCTTTTCTCCTATGCATGCAGATTATTCTAGGGCAAAGATTCTTGAGATCACCCATCACAACCCTCAGCATACTTTAAACTGCTTTACAAATAATCCCTAGAATCCCTTCCTGGGATTCGAAGGAGGGATAACAGGAAAGTAAACAGAAACTAAGCGTGTCTCTCAAATGTATTCTTCGGCTTCTCTTTTCCAGCCGAGCCTCACCACTCTCTTTCCTAACTCAGCACTTCTCTTGGGTAGAATCCAGCCATTTGGTGAGTCATATGAATTTTGTACGAACAGCTAAATGGTTAGAATCCTACTGACCAAGCCTTAGATGTGTTTCCTAGGAATGTGAACAAATGAGTTTACTGCTGACATGTGTGCTCTTGGGTAAGATGACAGGAAGCTGTAGGAGGAATCATAAACACCATTAGGAGACGGTGAGCCCAATAAATGACTGTAGAATGGAGGATTTCTGGAAATGATTTTCAGTGTTTCCATGAGAGTGGACAATTGCATAGGCATATGTATACATATATACATATATTTCAATATCTAAAAATCAGCTAAAATATACTGTTCACAATTATTTTTTAAGTTTATCAATCTATCCTCACCTAAGTTACCAGAAATGGAAAATAGTAAGGTTTTCCACTTCTCTAAAAGCTAATCCTCATATACATCTGTGACTACAATATCCTCACATGGGTTCAGGGATGAGACTGGACTAGGTTAAGGGTTAAGGGTCAGAGAGGTGTGGGATAAGGGAGAAGGAGGATGTGGTTTGGGAATTCTATTCTATAAATTACCTTTTTTTTCAAAGCATTTGACAGTTTGCAAATAATATAACAGAAATGCCATCAGTGTTCCAAGGAGAAAATAATTTTGATTCCTTTCAATTCATATACTTCTATCTGCTCACATCTTTCTACAGCAAATGTCTTTGTGGATTGTAACTTTCCATACATTTTGAGAGCCAGTTGCTATAGAAGTCTTTAATTGCATTGTATAAGATAAACTCCCATAAAAAATGATGTCACCCACTCAAAACAAATATACACAATTTATTATAGGAAAACCTGTTTACTTAAATGGCTATAAAACCAAATGTTAAACAAATATCTACAGCAATTAAAAACAGGGAGTAAATTCATAAACCACATTTACTGAAGCTAAATGTTTAACTGAAGAAGAGGCTGTTTCTCAATTAAAGGGCTTTGGTAAATAAAGCTGCTTGAATTTTAAGTGTGTTTAAATTCTATAGCATGAATCTGAGCTCCTCAAATACTTCCATGTGATGGTATTCATGATTAAAAGAAAAATTCTGAATTAAATTAATTCCTAGTTTGACCATTGACCATGCCTAAAATACAATTCATTTATTACTTCATTAAGTCTGTTTTTGTCGTTGTATTAAATAAGGCATCATAAATCAGTCAAGGTTTAATGTGGCCATAAGCCACAGCTAGGAATTGACTAAGAATTAGTTTGGAGTTGATTACAATCCCTGGATTATACACTTTGCCTATAACATTTGTTCATTCTTTCAACGATCATTTATTGAGTGCTCACTGTGTGCCAGATGCTATGCCAGGTATCAGGGATCTGCAGATCAACAGGATACGATCATTGCCCTCTGGAAACGCCATAGTCTGGCAGGAGAGGCAGACCAGAGACAGGCCGTGACCCCTCAGTGTGGTGGGTGGTCTGACAGAGGAGGTGGGAGGCTGGGGGCTCACCCATCATCCTGCAGATGTAGAGGCTCCAGCCCAGCCTGGGGGTAGTGCCATGGAAACCCCTTCTTCACACACCACTGGACTGCTCAGGTGCCCAAAACCATCCTGATTCTGGGAGATGGAAACCAGTGTCTTATTCCCAGAATCCTTCCACAACTTTTCTGCAGGGGAGTTTATGGGAATCATGATGGTAGACACACACCGTACCCATGCTGTGGGTTACCTGCCTGTCACTTATCTAATCTAGTGGCCCTGAAATAATCATAGATGGCTAAAATGGAACAGATTAAACATAAGTATGAATTTTTTCTCCAAAAGCACTTTAAAAATTGAAGGCTTATCAGATTATTCTTATTACAAAAATTACGAAAGTAAAGACACTTCTAATACTTGTGTTGTGACCATCATAGCACTGATAACACTGTATGGAAACTCTAAATGATCTGTCTGTCTCCCCCATGATATTCTGAGATCCTTGGGACCTGGGATGGCTTAGGGTGTATCTGTCAAATCCAATCAAATGGAAATATTTTTTAGTTAATGGAAAGTATGAGCCGTCAAGGTTGAAAGTAATTCAGTTTGTCAACAATGAAGTTACTTTTTCCCCAAAGGTTGTCATAGCAAGATTTCTATAGACAGTTGGTCTATATAACTCTTGACTTGATCATGGACTAGGTTGTTCTCTTTAATTAAGAAGTATTCAGTTTTACAGAAAATTACCCAAAATACTTTATTTGGGTTACCAATTTAGAAAAGAAATCTTAGAATACAATATACTTGACTTGACACTGGAATAAATGGACAGGATTAAATTGTTGATGAATCAGGAGGCAGGTCACTGTGAAGATCAAGTATCGCTTGCTTAGAGGGTGCAAATGCCAGTTAACAGCGTTCTTTCCATGAGTTACCACTGGAGTGAGAGACTATTTTAAAATGAAGACCCAGATTTGTTCAGGTCTAACAGTACTCTTCTGAATGCTGGTTGGCGATTTGATCTTAGGGTCATATGAATTTGATCAAGCACACCTGATAGTGTGAGGTGTGGGTATGTGTGTGTGATTTATAAAGAAATCACTGTGTCTGGAAACTCTATTAGGCACTCATCTAGCCCTTACAACAATGCTCTGACCTAGGTACTATTATTATAGCCAATTTACAAATAAAGAAACTGTGACTTAAAGTTTACCTGCCCAAAGTATAAAACTAGGACTTTGCTGAGCCAGAGCTAGGATGCCTGTCTGCCTGATTTCAATGTTCATACTCTTAATTGCTTATTCCATACAATTTCCACTGAGCTCATTTATAGAAATATTAGGTAAAGCATACAGAATTTAATAGTATCTTCCTGGCTGAATAAGACTTGAGAGGAAAAATGCAACCCTCAGAGTCTTTCCTCAGGCATTTGGCCTCAGTTTTTTTCTCATCTGGATCTTTCAGTATCTTTGTCATCCACTTTCCTTGCTAATCTGCCAGGATCCTTTTTTTCTCCCCTGATGTGTGTAAGTCTAGGGTCAGGCAAAGTTTAGTCCTTGAGGTCTAGTCATTCAGTAAGGACCTGCCGTAAGCTTAGGCATGCTAGGTCAAATAGGGAGTACATATGAGTGCTTAGGAAAAGTCTAAGTAAGGTGCAGTTCTAGGAAAACTCCAGGTCATGGATATGAAGCTAAAATGAGGAAACATGGACACTAGGCTGGTTTCCAGCCTTCTCTTCTCCTTCATTCTTCTCAGGAATGTACAATGAATAGCTAGAGGAGGTCTGCTTTCTACAAGGAAAGTTCTTGGAAACTTCCTTCTGCATTCCTTAGCTTCTAGTGAAACTGTGGAATATCTCATATGCAAAGAATTTATTTTATATATATTTGAGAAATTAAAGCAAGTTTCCAGCTTGGAAAGAGATGTGTAGGTAAGTAGAAGTCATCTCCTGATTAGGAAAGATAAAAGTTCTTTCTACTGTTATGCATGCATGGCTAAATATCTCAAACAGAAGAATCTCTTTTTCTTATTGCGAGGGACCACTTGGAACATAGAAAAGCTTCTTGCAGAGAAAGTAGTTCCCTCATGTGCAAAGAAGGTACAAGAAATGTAAATCCCTCAGATTAGTTTAAGAAGCCTAAAGATAAGGCTCCTTTATAACAGCAGTTAGAGGCCAGTACATGACAATTAATGCTGACAGGTAAGGAAGTTGTCAATCTAAGACCATTTTGGACAAGATTTTGATATGTACGTGAGAGGAAAAAAAAGGGATATTTTTAAAGCAGAATAAGAAATTTAGGATTAGATGATATTTTCAGTTGATAATGAGAAAAGCCTGTTGCTTATATTTCCTTAAAATCTTGCTCTAAATGACATCTTCCTTAAATTTGGTGTACAGAATCAATCATCAGAAATAGCTAAATGGTTAGCAAAATTTTTCTTTTATTTATAACATATATAATAGTATATATATATATATATTTGCAGCACATAGACAATACCTCTTGTATAAGAACTCCCGCAAACTAGAAAGAAAAAAATTGCTATAGAAATATGGGCAATGGATAAAAAAATAGGCAACCCACAAAAGAAAAAATCAAATGGCCAAAAAGAAATATACACAACAATGTTAAAATGGAATGAATAAAAAAGCAGGTGCCAAGGATCCTCAGATTCCAAAACAATGCTAGACATGCTACATGATTGTGAAATCTATTCTGCAAGCTCAGGTGATCAACCACCTCCAGGCTATAAAAAAGCAGAGGCTGAAGAGGCCAGGTGATAAGAGTTGTCAGTGTACTGTGCTTTCCCGTCCTCCTTTATCTCACTCTTCCTCCTCATCTCCAGCCATTTGGGAGGGCCTTTAATGGAATTTCTCAGCATGAAGTAATGTCCCCTAAGCCTGCAGTAACACAGGAACTGGATTTTATGCGTCTGAGAATACTAAAGGTGAAGAGTTGTGTCCAGAGCACACAGAGTGAAAAGACATATCAGGAGCTAGTTTATTCCAGCAACAGTAGGGTGTGCCTGTGGGTTGAATAAATCCAAGGGAAGGAACAAAAGAATTTTTGTAAAAGACTCCATCCAAGTGAGCTTCTTGCCAGAAGCTGGACAACCTTATCAGAAGGTGGTTTTGGATGCAGAGGGAGGTGAGGCACATAAGAGGCCAGCCAGTGAAGAGGCACAGTCCATGAGAAGGGAGCCCAGCAGGGCACCTCTGAGGAGATCAGGAGAAAATCAGCACCTAGGTCATGTCTGGCTCCTCTGGAGTCATGGGGAGACCACGTTTGAGACAAACTACTTTTTACTCATCCATTAAAAGTACAAAACAAACTGTACCTTTTACTAAAAACTTTACTTTTAAAGTTTACAAGGTGGGAAACCAGACACACCTTTCTCCTTATTGCAGACTTCCAAACCTAGAGCAATTCCAAGGTGAGGAAGGTGAAGTTTTAGAGAGGAAAGGAGTACATAGAGTTATATGATACGACACTGGATTGGAGATTTTAATTTGTTCTATGTAGCTGCTCTTGGAACAGGGAGTGACAGAAGAACTGTTTGAGATGTTATAGAACCTGCTAAAGGAGTCTTCCATGGTTCCTAGAAGAATGTGTCTGCAGTGGTTTGAATGGACAGTAGAGAAATGAATAAAATTGCTTTTGCTTATACCCTATTGGGGTTATTTACTCAATAAATTGGTTGCACATATAAAAATTTCCAACCTTGGAAGAAAAGAAGGAAGGAAAAGAGGGAGGGAAAAAGAAAGGAAGGGAAAGAGGGAAAGAATGAAGGAAGGGAGGAAGAAAGGGATAGGTGGAGAGAAGGAAAAAGAAAAAACAAAGAGAGGAAATGAAGAAAGAAAGGGTGGAGGGAAGGAAGGGGGTGAGAAAATATATGCTAATAGAAACAACCGAATACCCATTCCCATGTACCAATTTGGCAAAGATGTTTTCTAGTAACCAGAGAGGGTGCTGTTGACGAGAACCAGCTATTATATACTGGTGGTGGGAGAGTTATTACAACTTTCTGGAGGGCTTTTGGGGGAATATGTATCAAAAGCTTTTAAAAACTTACCCTTTGATGTAGATATAACTCTACTCCTGAGAATTTGTTCTAAGAAAATAATTATGGAGGTGCACAAAGATTTTGCTACAGAGATATGCATTGTGATGCGTTTTATAATAATAAAAAAGAAAGGAAGAAAACAGCAGAGTAATGATCAAGTAAACTACGAAATCCTATAGAAAGAATGTATGTACTATATATCTTTTTAGAAATATCTTTTTGTTTAAAATATTACCCTTGGAAATATCTTTTTAGTTTAAAAAATTACCTTATAAGAGTGAATGTGTGTGTGTGTGTGTGTGTGTGTGTGTGTGTGTGTGTGTGTGTGTGTGGCAGCTTCATGCCAGCTATTGGCCAAGTCCAGAGTATGGCCATGCATTATGTACTGAATGTTGGTTTGCCTCCAAAATTCATAATTAGAAGCCCTAAATCCCAGTGTAGCTAAGGAAAGGAAGTACTTCACGTTAAATGAGGTCATAAGTGTGGAGGGTGGGGCCTTAATCTGATAGAATTATTGTCCTCATAAAAAGAGACACCAGAAAACAAACTCCCTCTCCTTCCCCCCCACCCCATGGTGGCTTTTTATCAGCCACTCCATGCTGATAAAAAGCCCTGTGAAGAAAGACATAGCAAGAAGGCAGCTGTCTGCAACCCAGAAAGAGAGGTCTCATTAGAAAGTGACTCTACTGGACCTTGATCTGGCATTTGTAGCCTCCAGAACGGTGAGAAAATAAATTTCTGTTTGTAAGCCACTCAGCCTGTGGTATTTTGTTCTGGCAGCCCACTGACTAGTATAGATTTTGGTACCAAGAAGTGGGGTGCTGCTATAACAAATACCTAAAAATGTGGAAGTGGCTTTGGAACTGGGTGATAGAGGCCAGAAGAGTTTTGAGGTGCATGCTAGAAAAGCCTAGATTGCCTTCAATTGACTGTAGATACAATGACATGAAAAGCCACTCTGGTGAGGTCTCAAATGGAAATGAAAAGGTTTATCAGAAACTGGAGGAAGGGCAATCCTAGTAATAAAGTGGCAAGAACTTGGCTGAATTGTGTTCTAATGCTTTGTGGAAGGTAGAACTTGAAAGGAAATGAATTGGATATTTAGCTGAGGAGATTTCTAAGCAAAGTCCTGAAGGAACAGCTTGTTTACTCCTCACTCCTTATAATAAAATGTGAGAGGAGAGAGATAAATTGAAGGAGTTGTTAAGTCAAAAGGAACCAGAGGTGGAGTTACGGAAAATTCTCAGCCTAACCATGTTGCAAAAACTGAGAAAGCATGTTTTGAAAAAATGCTGAGGGTGTGGCTGAACAACAATTTGATAAGGAGATTAGTATGAGTATGAACCATGGATTTAATCAGCCATCTCAGCAGAAGCCAGGAATAAAGACGGGTTGATACCATCAGAAACACTGCCAGTTTGGACCAAAGGGAGCAAGATAGCACAGTAGAGTTATTTGGCTGAGAGCACATTTTATACTTCAAGAAAAAGGAAGAAGGACCCCCAAGGTGATATAGAGATGATTGGAGTTGGCACTCCTACCACAGGCCGAGGGGGCAAGGCTGTTTCTTCCTCAGTCTTAGAGGGTGGGTCTCCCTCCTTGTTTTAACATGTATTTTATATCTCTACTTAAAAGCTCAGCTTGGTTCTGTTCAATGTGATTTTAAAGTTATATTCTGGTGTAAGGATGAGTTTCTTCGATAATCTCAACTCTCTTACGAGAGAACAGTTTCATGCCTAATCTTTTGAACGTGGGTAGTAGCCAGAGAATGATTAAAATGAAGACCGACCAGCAAACACCGAGCATCTAGATTCCTAATGTAACAGGGAACTTAGTACAATTCAGAAGTCAGGAAAACAGTTCTGGTGGGATGTCTGGAGGGGCACAAGATATTGTGCCTTGCTCTATGGTCCCCATCATTTTTAGTTAGCAGCAAGGGCTTGCAATGATCTCTTAGGCTCACCCTCACTCGAAGCCTACAGTTTATGAATGTCTTTCAGCAGGAAGTTATGCAGAGGGCCTTCCTCCACATCAGCTGGCTTGTTGAGGAAGCCCCTTAGCTATTACTAGTCCCTGGGTCTATCTTCTGAGCATTATTGCCTAGAGTCTTGTACACTGTTGTGTTGCACAATCGGTGACTATCATCATGTTCACTTGCCTTGTAAGGTATTTATCAGAGAGCTGCTTAGGGTTCATCCTTAATTGGAAATAAATTAGTATTAGTGGATAAGATAGCAGAATGCATTTAGGTCTGTATGGGGTGTGGCTTTAGATTACCAAGAAGGATTTTCTCATGTATAAATCTGGAACTGTCAGTGGTCACCTTCCTCAGCTTTGAAAAATCACACACAAGGAAGAAGAGCTAAGGTCTGGAAAGGTGGAAGGTCCTTAAACAAACTGATGTTGTTTAAGCTCTGGATCCCACTTACCAGAATTCAAATTTGCTGGGTTAGAGAGAAATGAGTGTCTGTTGCATGACACTTAATGAGTTCAAAGTAATAAGATTCTAAGACTTTTTCTTACACTTAAATATGTACATATATCAAATATATAAAATAAACATACACATACAAGAATAACACTGTATTATTATTCAGTGATTTTTTTTTCATTTAACAATGAATCTTAGAGATCTTTCCAATTCAAAATATACAGACCTACTTCACTCTTCTTAGAGATCATATAACATTTTATACTATGTGTGATGGTTAATTTTCTCTGTCAACTTGACTGGGCCATGTGTTGCTCAGATATTTGGTCAAATATTATTTTCAGTGAATCAGTAGACTGAGTAAAGCAGATTGTCCTCCCCAATGTGGATGGGTCCCATCTGGTTATCTGAAGGCCTGAATAGAACAAAATGGCAGAGTAAGAGAGCATTCCTTCTGCCTGGCTGCTTTCAAGCTGGGATATTGTTTTTTTACCTGCCTTTATGAGTCTCAAGCCTGTCAGTTTCCAGACTGGAACTATACCCTCACATCTCCTGGTTGTCCAGCTTGCTGACTACAGATCTGAGGACTTGTCAGCCTCTTTAACCATGTGATCCAATTCCTTATATTAAATCTATATATATATTTATATGTAAAGAGATTTATATTGGCTTTTTCTCTGGAGAATTCTGACTAGTAGACTATGGATGGGCCATTACTTCTTTGACCATTCCCCAATTATATGTCATTTATATTGTTTTCAATTTGCCTATTTTAAATAATGCTAAATCCATGTGGATAGAACAGACTTATTTCCTTAGGAGAGATTCCTAGGAGTAGAATAGCTGAGACGAATTATAAACATTTAAAATCTTACCTTTTGATCTATATTTCAAATTTCCCTTCCAAAAAGGCTTTTCTAGCTTTCATTCTAATCAACAACATATCAACAGTGGCTATTTGCCTATACACACATGCACATTGGATATTAAAAATATTTTAAATTTGATAATCTAAAGAGTAAAAGGCTGCCATGTCAATATTTAAATTGCATTTACTTGCTTAATTTGAATTTACTGAGTTACTAACAATGTTGAGGTTTTTTTTTAATGTCTTTATTGAGCATTTGTGTTTATTGTTCGTTGAAATATGTTACCCATTTTTCTATCAGGTAATGCCTTTTTCCTGCTGATTAGTAGTTGTTATTTCTATACCATTGATATAAATCTTATATTTGTTATATAGATTGCAAATATTTCCTCCTGATCTGTCACTTGTTTTTATTATTGTTTATGACATCTTCATAGCAGGAAGGTCATGGAATAGTGGTCGTTTGCTCTGGAATCAGACAGCCTAGGTTCAAATCTTACTTCTACAACTTACTAGCCATATAACTTTGGGAAAAATCACTAATGCTTTTTAAGACTTAGTCTGAGTTCTTAAAGGAGGGATCTGTTACAGTGGTACCCAGATCTTGAACTGTTGTGAGCATTAAATGAGACAGTTTATGGAAAGTCCTAACCACATATCCAGTCCTTTTTGTAGATTTTGGAAGCAACTAATTTTCTACATTAAATTCTTTCCTGCTTAAAATAACTAGTGTGGTCTCCATTTTCTATGGTAGAATACTGTACTACACCATTCAAAGATTGTAAAACTGTTCTCCTATATTTTTGAAACTTAAAATTTTTTTTTGATATGTATTTTCTTTATTCCATCTAGAATTAATCTTGACTATTGTCTGAGGGAGTAATCTAACTTAAAAAATAATAATCCATTGTCCCAACATCATTTATTAAATAGTCTCCTTTCTCCACTACTTTTTAAATGACATATTAATCATATACTAACTTCTCTTATGAAGGGGATCTGATAAATTGAAGAAGTATTACTGTATTAGAATTAAAATTACAGTAGTACGTAGTGAAATGCATATGATTGCATTTGGATGAATGAGCCTTTCAACAAGGGGAAACACATTTTTTTGGACATGGTTGCTTTCAGTCACTCTGTGTAGTTGCCTGGTATCAAGATGTAGTTGAATGACAGAAATAAGATAAAGAGGGAGAAGACCACATGATGTAGTATACTTTCAAACACAGAAGACTGAGCCAAGAGCAGGCACTACCTAGGGAAAATGTCCACTCTTAGGTATGTCCACTTTGATTAGAGGCAATCTTCTTCATTCATAACTATATTATAATTAATAAGAAGACCACTGAAAAAAATCCAATGAACTCTAACAAAGAACACATTTCTGTGTAGTTTAGTCACTTTTACCTTGGGGAAAGTACTGAACACATTTGGGTTGGACAGTAAACAAAGACCGAATTTACAAGTAGATGGACTTTGGTGGTACTTAGAAGTCTGGAATACTGCATATACCTACTATTTTCCTTCTGACTTGGTCAGGATTTTCAAATTCACCTGTTGCCTCATCTGTTTTCCCTACCAGCATTTCTGCACGGAAGACAGCAGAACTCATTCTCCCCATAGCATATGGGTGCTGGTCAGGAATTGGAACAATTGAAAACTGCTTGATTTACGCTCTATCTTTCCTGGTGCTGACAAGGGGTGTCAGTTCAATCCAAGGCCCTTAGAAGGGGTAAAAAAAACTGTCAATTACAATGTCCCTTGGTTTGTTGCTATAGTCTTTTATAAACTTGTCTACTTTAGTACCAACACCGAAGTGTTAAAATTGCTATGACATTATAAAATTTGTTAATATCTGGTAGGCAAAACTCCTTCATGGGTCTCCTTCTTAAAATTCTTTTCTTGGTGACATCATGCATAATTTCCTTGCTAAGTAAACTTTAGAATAATCCTTTCAAATTTCATAAAGTATCATTTTAAGCTTTTGGTTGACATTTATTTGCATTTACAAATTAAATTTCTGGAGAATTGCCCTCCTTACAGTTTCAAGTCTTTCCTTTCAAATTATGGTATGTCTCTATTTAGCATTTCCTTCAGTTTTTCAGTAAAGTTTTATCTTCTTTTATGTGAATCTCATACATTTCCCATTAGGTCTACTGCTATGTATCTTGTTGCTATTGCGAATGGCAGCTTTTTTGCACTGCATTTTCTATGGAGTCATTGTTAACCTATAATGAAGTTGCTAGGTTTTGTATGTTGATTTTACATCCACACCCCTTAGTTAAAATCATTTTTACATGGTTTTTCTTGGATTTTTAGGGAGACAATTATTATATTTCCAAATAATAATAGTTTTATCTCTTCCTTTCCAATAATTGTACCATTCTTCAATGTCTTGTTGCATTATGCAGTAACTCCAGAATAATGATAAAAGGTGGCACTAATAATCCTGTCTTCTCTTGTTTTTACCTTAAAGAGAATACTTCTAAATCTTCATCATTGACTATAATACTTGCAATATTTCTATTGGATATACCTTATCAAATTAAAATATTTCCATCTATTAATATTGCCGCCTTGCTATGAGTATTATACTGATTTGTTTTATATTTATTTTTCTTTAATAAAAAATGTGCTGAATTTTTATCAAATGTTTGTTTTGGCATCAGTCAGAATGATCACATCATTTTTCTTCTTTAACTTCTTGATAAAATGATCTTCATTAATAATTTCTAAAGAAAACCCAGGCTTATATTCCTAGAATGAACTCTAATTGGTCATAATTGATCATTTTGCATAGTGGCCTGGTTTGGGGTTTATGGATGTAAGCTTCTTAAGAATCTCTGTTAGAACATAGGCTCAGAGACCTGTGGGACTACAACAAGTTTTAACATTTGTGTCATCAGAGTCCCAGAAGGAGAGGAGAAAGATGGCCAGGTTGAAAAAAATGCTTGAAGAAATAATGACTGAAAACATCCCAAATTTGGCAAGGGGCATAAACCTACAGGTTCAAGAAGGTGAGTGAACCCCAAACAGGATAAATACCAAAAAAATCCACACCAAGACATATCACAATTAAACTTCTGAAATAAAAAACAAAGAAAAAAATCTTGAAGTCAGACAGAAAGGCATAATGCATAAAAGGAAGTAGCAATTAGAATGACTATTTCTCATCAGAAACCATGGAGGCCAGAAAGAGGTAGCATAATAATTTCCAAGAGTTGAAAGAAAGTAACTGCAAACCCAGCATCCTATACCCAGTGAAAATATCCTTTAGGAATGAAGGAAAAATCCAAACATTCTCAAAGGAAGGAAAACTAAGAGAATTTCTCACCACCAAACCTATGCTAAAGAAATGATTAAACAAGAATCTAACAATGCACTAAAAGGATCATACACCATGATCAAGTGGGGTTTATCCCAGGAATGCAAGGATTCTTCAGTATACACAAATCAATCAATGTGATAAACCATATTAAAAAATTGAAGGAGAAAAACCATATGATCATCTCAATAGATTCAGAAAAAGCTTTCAGCAAAATTCAACACCCATTTATGATAAAAACCTTCCAGAAAGTAGGCATAGAGGGAACTTACCTCAACATAATAAAGTCCATATATGACAAACCTACAGCCAATATAGTTCAATGGTGAAAAACTGAAACCATTTCCTCTAAGATCAGGAACAAGACAAGGTTTCCCACTCTCACCACTATTATTCAACATAATTTTGGAAGTTTTAGCTACAACAATCAGAGAAGAAAAAGAAATAAAAGGAATCCAAATCAGAAAGGAAGAAGTAAAGCTGTCACTGTTTGCAGATAACATGATACTATACATAGAGAATCCTAAAGATGCTACCAGAAAACTACTAGAGCTAATCAATGAATTTCGTAGAGTAGCAGGATACAAAATTAATGCACAGAAATCTCTTGCATTCCTATACACTAATGATGAAAAATCTGAAAGAGAAATTAAGGAATCACTCCCATTTACCATTGCAACAAAAAGAATAAAATACTTAGGAATAAACCTACTTAAGGAGACAAAAGACCTGTATGTAGAAAACTATAAGACACTGATGAAAGAAATCAAGATGATACAAACAGATGGAGAGATATACCATGTTCTTGGATTGGAAGAATCAACATTGTGAAAATGACTATACTACCCAAAGCAATCTACAGATTCAATGCAATCCCTATCAAACTACCAATGGCATTTTTCACAGAACTAGAACAAAAAATTTCACAATTTCTATGGAAACACAAAAGACCCCGAATAGCCAAAGCAATCTTGAGAAAGAAAAACAGAGCTGGAGGAATCAGGCTCCTGGACTTCAGATTATACTACAAAGCTACAGTAATCAAGACAGTATGGTACTGGCACAAAAACAGAAATATAGATAAGTAGAACAGAATAGAAAGCCCAGAGATAAGCCCACACACTTATGGTCAACTTATTTTTGATAAAGGAGGCAAGAGTATACAATGGAGAAAAGACAGCCTCTTCAGTAAGTGGTGCTGGGAAAACTTGACAGCTACATGTAAAAGAATGAAATTAGAACACTTGTTAACACCATACACAAAAATAAACTCAAAATGGATTAAAGACCTAAATGTAAGGCCAGACACTATAAAACTCTTAGAGGAAAACATAGGCAGAACACTCTATGACATAAATCACAGCAAGATCCTTTTTGACCTACGTCCTAGAGAAATGGAAATAAAAACAAAAATAGACAAATGGGACCTAATGAAACTTAAAAGCTTTTGCACAGCAAAGGAAATCATACACAAGACCAAAAGACAACCCTCAGAATGGGAGAAAATATTTGCAAATGAAGAAACTGACAAAGGATTAATCTCCAAAATTTACAAGCTGCTCATGCAGCTCAATATCAAAAAAACAAACAACCCAATCCAAAAATGGGCAGAAGACCTAAATAGACATTTCTCCAAAGAAGATATACAGATTGCCAACAAACACATGAAAGGATGCTCAACATCACTAATCATTGGAGAAATGCAAATCAAAACTACAATGAGGTATCACCTCACACCAGTCAGAATGGCTATCATCAAAAAATCTACAAACAATAGATGCTGGAGAGGGTGTGGAGAAAAGGGAACCTCTTGCACTGTTAGTGGGAATGTAAGTTGATACAGCCATTATGGAGAACAGTATGGAGGTTCCTTAAAAAACTAAAAATAGAACTATCATAATGACCCAGCAATCCCACTACTGGGCATATACCCTGAGAAAACCATAATTCAAAAATAGTCATGTATGACAATGTTCATTGCATCTTTTTTTACAATTATTTACATTAAATGTGAATTGCCAATAGCCAGGACATGGAAGGGTACAGCCAGGAAGGGGGAAGGGTAACCTGAGACGAAGCGAGAGAGTGGTATGGACTTATATATACTACCAGATGTAAAATAGATAGCTAGTGGGAAGCAGCTGCACAGCGCAGGGAGATCAGCTTGGTGCTTTGTGACCACACAGAGGTGTGGGATAGGGAGGGAGGGAAGGAGACACAAGAGGGAGGAGATATGGGGATGTATGTATATGTATAGCTGATCCACTTTGATATAAAGCAGAAACTAACACACCATTGTAAAGCAACTATACTCCAATAAAGAGGTTAAATTAAAAAAAGAAATGGTTAAACAAAGTTCTCTAAACAGAAAGGAAATGAGAACGAAAGAAACTTGACACATCAGAAATGAAGAAAGGGCACAACAAGCAAAAATACGGATAAATGCAATAAGCTTGCCTCCTGCTCTTGAGTTTTCTAAATCATGTTTGAGGATTGAAGCAAAAATTGTAATACTGACTGATGCAGTTCTAAATGTATATGATGGAAATAATTAAGACAACTATTTTATAAACAAGGAAGGGTAATGGGATATAAAATGAGGTTAGTTTATTATATTTTACTTGAACTGGTGAAATGACAGCACCAGTACACTATAATAAGAGATATATATATATATATATATATATATATATATATATATATATATATACAGGCATACCTCATTTTATTATGCTTCACTATATTGTGCTTTGCAGATATTGTGTTTTTTTTTTTTACAAATTGAAGGTTTGTGGCAATCTTGCATTGAGCAAGTCTGTTAGTGCCATTCTTCCAACAGTACTTGCTCACCTCACCTCTGTATCACATGTTGGTAATTCTCACAACATTTCAAGTTTTTTGTTTATTATTATATTTGTTATGGTGATCTGTGAGCAGTGGTCTTTGATGTTACAACTATGACTAGCTGAAGACTCAGATGATGGTTAGAATTTTTTAGCAATAAAGTTTTTTTAGTTAAAATATGTACATAGTTTTCCAGACATAATACTATTGCACACATAATAGATTACAGTATAGTGTAAACATAACTTTTCTATGCACTGGGAAGCCAAAAAATTTGTGTGACTTTCTTTATTGTGATATTTGCTTTATTTTGGTGATCTGGAACTGAACTCAAAATATCTCTGAGGTGTGCCTGTGTGTGTGTGTGTGTGTCTGTGTGTGTGTATAGATATATAATCTAATATCTAGAAATATTACCAAAATAAGCTATACAAAGTAATATACTCAAGAATACTATCAATAAATCAAAGTAGAAATTTTAAAAAAATGTTCAACTACCCCATGGAATGCAGGAAAAAGAAAACAGAAGAACAAACACAAAACAAAAATGTAAAACAGCAGAATTAAACCCTAACTTAATAATTACATTAAATGTGAATGGCTTAAATACATTGACTAAAAGACAAGGATTCTCAGAGTGGATTAGAAAACATGGTCCAGCAATACACTACCTATAAGAAATTAACTTCAAATATTATGATACAGGCAAGTCAAGAGTAAAAGGATATAAAAAGATATATCATAAAAATATAAATCAAAGGAAAACAGAAGTGGATAAATTAATATCAGCAATCAGAGAAAATAGACTTCAGAGCAAGTAAAATTACCAGAGACAGATAAAGACATAATATAATGATAAAAAAGTCATCCTCCAAGAAGACACAGCAATCCTAAATCCATATGCACTAAACAACAGAACCAACATATACAAAGCAAAACTTGACAGAAATGAAAGGAGAGTGAAGTCAGAAAGAGAAAAACAAGTATCATATATTAACATGTATATGTGGAATCTAGAAAAATGGTATAGACGATCTTATTTGCAAAGCAGAAATAGAGACACAGACATAGAGAACAAATATATGGATACCAAAGGGGAAGGGTGTGTGGGAGGAATCAGGAGATTGAGATTGACATATATACACTATTGATACTATGTATAAAATAGATAACTAATGAGAACATACTGTATAGCACAGGGAAGTATACTTAGTGCACCGTGGTGACCTAAATGGGAAGGAGATCCAAACAACAGAAGATATATGTATGTGTATAACTGATTCATTTTTCTGTACAGTAGAAACTAACACAACATTGTAAAGCAACTATACTCAAATATAAAATTAATTTTAAAAAAGGAGAAATAAGATTTCCCTGGTGGCGCAGTTTTTGGGAGTCCACCTGCCGATGCAAGGGACGTGGGTTCATGCCCCAGTCCGGGAGGATCCCACATGCTGCTGAGTGGCTAGGCCCATGAGCCATGGCCGCTGGGCCTGTGCGTCCGGAGCCTGTGCTCTGCAATGGGACAGGCCATAGCAGTGAGAGGCCCGCGTATCGCAAAAAACAAACAAACAAACAAAAAAAACGACAAATAGATAAATCAACAGTTGTATTTGGAGACTTCACAAACTCTCTTTAAGAAACTGATAAAACATCTCCACAGAAGACGAGCAAGGGTATAAAACTCAGTAATATCATCAACCAACAGGCCTTAATTGACATTTATAGAACACTCCACCCAAAAAAAGTATAATATACATTCTTTTCAAGTGCCTACAGAACATAAACCAAGATATACCATATCCTGGGCCATAATACAAATCTCAACAGATTTTTAAAAATTGGAGCCATATAGAGGGTGTTCTCTGCCATATGGAACCAGACTTGAAATCAAAAACAGAAAGATAATAGTAAAATCTCCAAATATTTGGAAACAAAACAACACACTTCTAAATAACCCAGGATCAAAGAGGATATCTCAAGAGAAATACTGTACAACAATTTACTGAACTGAATGAAAATGAAATACATCAATAGTCGTGGGATACAGCTAGAGTAGTGCTGAGAGGAAAACTCATAGCACTAAATTCATACATTAGAAAATCAAACAAGTCTCAAAAATCAATAATCTAAGCTCCCACCCAAAGAAATGAAGAAAAAAAGAGCAGATAAATCCAAAATGCACAGAAAGAAAGAAATAAAAAATATAAGAGCAAAAATCAATGAAACTGAAAACAGAAAAGCAACAAAAAATTAATGAAATAAAAATCCAGTTCTCTGTAAAGATCAATAAAATTCATAAACCTTAGCAAGATTGCCAAAGAGGGGGAGAAAGAAAGATGACAAAAATTGCCAAAGGGGTGGGGAGGGGGGAAAGATGACACAAATTGCTAATATCAGCAATGAAATGTGGACTATCACTACTGACTCTGAAGACATCAAAGGGTAACTGGATAACATTATGAACAACACTACACCCGTAAATTTGACAACTTAGATGAAATGGACCAATTCCTCAAAAAGTACAAACTACCCAACTCACGCAATAGAAACTAGATAATTCATATATCATACAACTTACCCATTTAAAGTGTACAATTCAATGGCTTTTAGTACATTCATAGAGTTGTACATTCATTGCCACAATCAATTTTAGTATATTTTTATTACCTCAAAATGAAACCCTACTCACTTTAGCTATCACCCTGCATTCTCCCAATTCCACCTAGCCCTAGGAAACTACTAATCTACTTTCTGTATCTATAGATTTGCCTATTCTGGACCATCCATATAAATAGATCATACGATATGTGGTCCTTTTAGACTGGCTTCTTTCACTTAGCACCATGTTTTCAAAGTTCATTAGTACATCTTTTATTTTCATTGCTGAATAATACATTTAATGCACAAGTTTTAATGCACATGTTTTCATTTCTTTTGGGTATATACTTGGGAGTACAATTGCCAGATCATATGGTAACTCTGTGTTTAAATATTTGAGGAATTGCAAGACTGGTTTCCAAAGCAGTTTCCTCATTTTACATTCCCACTAGCAGTGTATGAAAGTTCCAAATTTTCTAATACTTATTATTATCTATCTTTTAAAAATATAGCCATCCTCATGAGTGTGAAGTAGGATTAACCATTCCCTGATAACTAATGATGTTGAGCATTTTTCATGTACTTTTTAGCCATTTGTATATCCTGTTTGGGGAACTGTCTATTCAGTTACTTTGTCTACTTTTAATTGGGTTATTCACATTTTTATTATTGACCTGTAATAATTCTTTACATATTCTGGCTACTAGATTTGCATCAGATACATGATTTGCAAATGCAATATTTTCTCGCATTTTGTGTGTAATTTTTAAAGTTTACCTGCTAGTGTCCTTTGAAGGACAAGTTTTTAACTGTAATTAAGTTCAGTGGGTGTCATGTCTAAGAAAGCATTGCCTAATCCAAGGTCACAAATATTTACCCCTATGATTTTTCCTAACAGTTTTAGCTCTTATATTTAGGTCTTTCATCCATTTTTAGTTAATTTTTGTACATGGTGTGAGGTAGTGGTCCAACTTCACTCTTTTGCATGTGGATATCCGTTGTCCCAACATTCATTGAGAGATTATTCTTTCCCTATGGAATTATCTCAGAACTCTTGTTGAAAATCAAATGACTATAGATTCATGGATTTTTTTTTCCTGGGCACTCAATTCTGTTCTATTTAGCTGTGTTTCTATTCTTATGCCAGTACCACATTATCTTGATTACTGTAGCTCTGTAGTAACTCATGAAACCAGGAAGTATGAGTCCTCCAACTTTGTTCTTTTTCAATATTTTTGGCTAGTCTTGTTCCCTTGAATTTCCATGTGAATTTTAGGATCAGCTTACATTTTGCAAAGAGGTTAGCTGGGATTGTGTTGAATCTGTACATCAATTTAGAGAGTATTAATGCCTTGACAATATTAAGTCTTCTGATCCATAATCATGGGATATCTTTCAATTTATTTAGATCTTCTTTAATTTCTTCTAACAATAGAAGAATATACGCTTTGCATTTCTTTTGTTAAATTTTATTTCTTTTGTTTTATTTTATTCTTTTTTATGCTATTGTAAATGGAATTGTTTTCTTAATTTTATTTTTTATTGCTCATTGCTATTGTACAGAAAAACAGTTGATTTATGGGTATTGATCTTGTATTCTGCAACCTTACTGAACTCATTTATTAATTATAGTACTTGTTAAAGGATACTTTAGGGTTTTCTATGCGATATGACAAGATTATGTCATCTGCAAATAGAGATAGTTTTGCTTCTTCCTTTCCAATCTGGATGCCTTTTATTTCTTCTTCTTGAACTGACTAAATCTCCAGTATAATATTAAATAGAGGCTGTAAGAGTGGACATCCTTGTCTTGTTCCTGATCTTAGGAGGAAGACATTTAACATTTCACCATTAAGGATGATGTTAGCTCTGGGGTTTTCGTAGACACCCTTTATCTTGTTGTGGAAATATCATTCTATTCCTACTTTGTTGAGTGTTTTTTGTTTTTTGGGGTTTTTTTAATCATTAAGGGGTATTGAATTTTTGTCAAATGTTTATTCTGCATCTACTATGATAATCATGTGCTTTTTATTCTATAATGTATTACATTAATTGATTTTCAGGTGTTAAATCAACTTTGCATACCTGAGATAAATCCTACTTGGTCATGGTGTACAATCCTTTTTATGTATTACTGGATTCAGTTTGTTAATAGTTTGTTGAGGGTGTTTGCATCCATATTCAAAAAATATATTGACGCCTAGTTTTATTTTCTTATAATATCTTTGTCTATTTTTTTGTATCACAGTTATACTGGACTCATAAAATGAATTGGAATGTGTCCCCACATTTTCTATTTTTTGGAAAAGTTAAGAAATTTTTTATATTAACTCTTCCTTAAATATTTGGTGTAATTCCTTTGTGAAGCCAGCTGGTCCTGGGCTTTTCTTTGTGGGAAGTTTTTTGATGACTAATTCAATTTCTTTATTTGTTATAGGCTTATTGAGATTTTCTATTTCTTTTTTTTTAAAATAGAGCTTTATTGGAGTATAACTGCTTCACAATACTGTGTTAGTTCCTCTTGTACACAAACGTGAATCAGCCATATGCATACATATGTCCCCATATCCCCTCCCTCTTGAGCCTCCCTCCCATCCTCCCTATCCCACCCCTTTAGGTCATCGCAAAGCACTGAGCTGATCTCCCTGTGCTATGCTACTTCTTCCCACTAGCTAACTATTTTACATTCAGTAGTGTATATATGTCGATACTACTCTAACTTCGCCCAGCTTCTGCCTTCCACCCCGTGTCCTCAAGTCCATTCTCTATGTCTACATCTTTATTCCTGCCCTGCAACTATGTTCATCAGTACCTTTTTTTTTTTTTAGATTCCATATATATGTGTTAGAATACAGTAGTTGTTTTTCTCTTTCTGACTTACTTCACTCTGTATGACAGATTCTAGGTCCATCCACCTCACTACAAATAACTCAATTTCATTTCTTTTTATGGCTGAGTAATATTCCATTGTATACATGTGCCACATGTTCTTTATCCATTCATCTGTCGATGGACATTTAGGTTGGTTCCATATCCTGGCTATTGTAAATTGTGCTGCAGTGAACATTGTGGTACATGTCTCTTTTTGAATTATTGTTTTCAATTTCAGGAGTCTGTGTCTTTCTAGGAATTTTTCCATTTCATCTAAGTTATCTAATTTGTGTCATATAGTTATTCATAGTATTCTCTTACAATTCTTTTTGTATCTGCATGGTCATTAGTATTAGCCCCTCTTTTATTCTTGATTTTACTGATTTGAGGCATCACTCTTATTTTTCTTGGTTAGTTTAGCTAAAAGTTTGTCAATTTTTTTGATTTCTTCAAAGTAAAAACTTTGGTTTCACTGATTTTCTCTAGTGTTATTCTATTCTCTATTTTATTAATGTTTGCTCTAATCCTTATTATGTCCTTTCTTCTGCCTGCTTTGGGTTTACTTTGCTCTTCTTTTTTCTGTGTCTTAAGATGGAATTTTAAGTTGTTGATTTGAGATCTTCTTTTTAAACATATAATTTTAATTGTGATTTCAGTTTTTAATTCATGGATTCTTTAGAAATTATTTCTTAACTCCCAAGTAGTGAAAATGGACATGAATTTTCCAAATACACTTTTGTTACAATTTTAAGTTTAATTCCACTGTCATCAGAAAATAGATTCTGAATGATTTCGATCCTTTGAAATTTGTTGAGGTTTTCTTTATAGCCGAATATACAGTCAATTTTTATAAATGTTCCATGGTGATTTAAAAGAATACCTATTCCACAGCTGGTGGGTAGAACGCCCATACATGTTCATATTTTCTTTAACTCTACTGACTTTCTGGTCTGCTTTTTAAAATCAGTCATTTAAAGATATACCATAATCACCCATTGTGATCCATGAACTTATCTAATCTTCCTTAATAGCTCTGTAAATTTTCACATATTTTCATTCCATAAATTGAGCACATATAAATTTAGAATTGTTATACATTTATTTAGTTAAACATTTTGTTATTATAAAATGAACTTCTTTATCTGCAGTAATGATTTCATTGTTAAAGTCTATTTTGTTTGATATTAATGCGACTACTTCAGCTTCCTTTTGATTAATGTTTTATCTTCAACAGTTTTTATCCACATGTTTTACATGTGACTTTTATAAATACAGTACAGATGAGTTTTACTTTTTATTCAGCCTGAAGTCTTTTCACTAAATCATTTAGTCAGTTTGATTTTAATATAATTACTGATATGTTTGGGTTGAATTTACCATACCTGTTCTATTTCATTTTTCTCTACCTTTCTGCCTTAAAAAATGGTTCCTTAGTGTTTTTTATGATTTAATTTCCCACCATTATCTTGGAAACTAGGTATTACTACACTATTATAATAATAACACTAGAAATTACCACATGCATCCTTAAGTAATATTAATTGGTATTATACTCTTTACCCAGGCAATACAAAATCATTAGAACTCTTTAGCTACATTTGCATACCCTCCTTGAATTTTATACCATTAAAATGTCATGCATTTTAATGTTCTGTAGAACATTTTAAACCTAATAACACATTGTAACTGCTTTATACATCAGTGTTTGTTTCTATTCACCTACATCATTTTCACTGTGTTTCATGCTTCTTTTACCTCCATGCTTCTATCTAGGATCATTTTCTTTCTGCTTGAACAGCATCTTCTGGGTCATTTGGAGACAAATTCTCCAGTTTTCTTTGTTTGAAAACATCTTTATTTTTCTTTCATTCTGGAAATATATTTTTGCTAGATATAGATTTATAGGTTGATGTTTATTTTCTTTCACACTCTGATATCATTGCACTGTTTTCTGGTTGCAATTGTTTCTATTAAGTGGCTAGGTGTCAGTCTAATTTATATTCCTTTGAAATAATCTGTCAGTTTTTTTCCTCTGATAGCTTGTGTATTCTTAGTTGTTTTTTGTTTTGAGCAGTTTTACTATATGCCTAGGTATGGATTTCTCTATCTGGCTCAGGGCTGGCAGAACATCTTAAATCTGTGGCTCAATGTCATTCACCAGTTCTTGGTCAGCTCTCCTCCATCACCTCCTTCTGTCTTATTCTTTCCTTCTCTAACTCCAATTATACATATGCTAGAATCGCTCCCTGTATTTTCTGTGTCTCACAATCTTCTGTACTTCCTATATTTTGTCCCTTCATGTTTCATTAGTGCTGTTTTCTTCTGACCTACCTTCCAGTCCATTGATTCTCTCTTTGATATATGTAGTCTGACATTCAGCTTGTCCAGTGAGCTCTCTAACTTGATGATTAAGTTTTTCAGTTCTATAAATTTCATGTGGCATGGTTTTCAGTTCTTTGTGGAAAAAAAAAATCTCAATCTTGCTTTTTACCTCTTAGAGCCTACTAAACAGCTACCTTAAGTCTATGTCTGGTCATTCTAATTATGAACCAGGCACCGTACCACATGTTCTACAAACATTATCTCACAACAACAGTAATGGATTATTTTTTACAAAAGAAGAAACTGATCCCCGCCCCCCACAGTTTCTAGTAAAGCCAAGAACCAAACTCAAATCTTCCCAGTTGTAAAATGCATGGTCTTAACCATCTCATTACAGGGCCCTGGAAGTCCCAAATATCCAATTAAAACAGAGTTCAGAATTAATTTATCTCCCTACCAGAGTAAGATTTCTCTGTCCTTGTGATTAGTTTTCCACCAAATCCCATCATAACATTATTCCTGAATGTTTTCTTTTTTATATACCTTCATTTATTCATTTACTTATTTATCACTCAATAAGTATTTTTTTAGCATTTATCACACTGTTCTAGACCCTAAAGTTACCTGGTAAATAAGATGGTTTTCATCTCATGGAGCTTCCATTTTAGTGGGACATAACAGAACAGTGAACATGTAAGCAAATATATAAGAAGATATCAGGTAGCGATGAAGTCAATGAGGATATAAAATAGTCTAATATAGTAGACTGGGACAGTGAAGGATGACTTTAGCTCATTGGTCAGGATAGACCTTCAGGGGAGGTGACATATGAGTTGCAACTTGAATGAAAAGAGTGTTCTAGGCAGAAGGAAGAATAAGTGCAAAGGCCCCAAAACTGAGAGATGCTTAGTGTATTTAATGGAGGGAAGAAAAGTGGGTTTTGGCTGGAGCCGCATGCATAAAGAAAATGATAGAGCATGAGGTAGAAAAGTTGGCAGGAATGGAAATCTGGGCACTATTGCAGTACTTGAGATAGAAAGTGATAGCAGTAACTTTCACTTCAAGCTCTAAGGGAGTAACTGTGACCAGATTTCCCCTTCTACCATAATCCACTAGAAAAGTGGACAACATACATGAAACAATGATTTCCAGACATTGGGGAACAAGCAGCACAGAACGATGATCCCTGTAAGAAAGAAGACAAATAAGGTGACTATGATCACCATAGCTCTTTGCCTCAGAACACATTCCAGACCACAAGGCAGCAAAGGGAATCCCAAGCTGAGCACATGGTCTCATTGAGTTAAGGAGATAAATAGGCCTTCAGGGAGGTCTAGGTGGATGGAAGTTACAGGGCAGTTTCAGAAAGGAGAGAGCTATTCAGCAAAAGAATTCTGGAAATTTCCATAGGGACTCTGTCTGAAAAACTGCATTTTTTAAAAACCCCCTTCTTCCCCCAGTTGATACTTGTGCACATTAAAGTTTGAGAATCACTGCTCCGGAGACTTAAGAAACCAGAACATTGAAGAAATGGATGTAATATCCTCAGGGGAATAGTCTGCATTTCTTATTACCACCTAAGTTGGTGATGAATTTCACTACTGCAAATATACACTGACCTCTCTGTTTTAAATAGAAGTGATAAAAGGGATCAGGAGAGTCTCTTGACTTGTGATAGTGAAGATTTCACAGGGTGGGAGAAACAGTCTGTCGAAGAAGCTCTTCTTGACTCTCTCTGTTTCCATTCCAGAAGCCATAACACCAATTAGGGTTTTCATCTCCTCAACCTGAAACGTGTTCATAGGGACAGATATTTGCCTTTCCCAAGTGTGGGTGCATGTTTGTCTGCTTATTGGTTGGATGAGTGATTGAATAAATGAATTAATTAAACTAGTGAAACCAGGATCTCAGAATAAGTCATTTGCCTTCCACTCTGCTGAGGTTGGGTGTGCAAGTCAGCCATATCAACTCCTGGTCTTGGGAAACTCCTTAAGGGTCCCTGATGGTCCATCCATCATTCATTCTTTCCATCTAGCCCTGGTCAAGGTAGACAATGACCCTCCATTCTCCATGACCTGACTAATGCCAAACCCTGAGGCGGGGGACCATAGCTGAGAAAATTTTCTTTGACTGTCACTACTCCAAGGACCCAGCATCCTGTCAAGGTTTGGGATCAAGTTTGGTTTTGAAAAGAGCAAGGAGAACGACACAATTTAAAAATCAAAGAAATTCATTTTAGTAGTAAAAGGTTAACAGCCTTTAGGAGGAACGATTTTTAATCACCCTTGTCTAGGCTCTATCACTGGAATCACCAGCCACCGAGTGAAATATGGCCCAACTGCAGTCACAAAACAACTCCTAAGGACTGTTGTATTTAATCATGTCTGTGCACCACTTATGGATTTTCATTATGATTCCCGATGCTGTTGCGCTGGGTAAAATATTAATATCCATAGTAATGATGCATGAAGCTTGGAGTGTAATTTCTTCACTCTTCTTGTCTGATATTAAATTGTTACCACTTTATCATTTATGTAGAACTGCACGTTTCAATTAATCTTTCCATATCAGCAGCCCTGATTAATATAGATCATGATTCATAAGCTTATCGTCACTATAGTTTTAACAAATCATTTATAAAGATCTTAAATTTCAGGGTCTGGGAGGTGCAGCTGCTGTGTCCAATGTGCCTCTTTATTCTCTGTTCCAACAGTGCTGCTATACACCGGCTGTCACCTCCTGTTGAATAATTAATTTCAGGAAACCAAATTTGCCCAAGTCAAAAAAATAAAACCAGAATGAGGGGACTGGCGATTGGCAGGGCAACAGGCAATGTTTATTCACCTTTCCATGCCCAGCCCGGATGCTGCCTGCTTCTCAACAGCCGGAACTGCTGCTCTGGGGGATGAACCACAGGTGTGTGGGGGGGTGGGGGCTTCTACCGGCTGCAGTGGACAATCCCAGCCAGCACAGCCATCCCAGGACAGTTGTTGAGGTTTGATGGAGCATTGGATAACCTCCCAGGCAGCTGCTGCTTCTCACATGAATCTACAGACCTCATCAGACCTGGCATGGTGCCTGGAACCTTATGCTCGTCCTGCAATACACAGTCTAAGCTGTGTGCTCAGGGTGGGTTGAGGGTGAGCTGGGGAATGAGTGAGAGATTTTCGACCATTTTTATAAACACCAGAACCACTCAGGGTTTGGGTTATTTTATCAGAAAAGGCTACTGGGCCTCCAAGAGAGTTCTTTGGCCCACAGACATAGGGCCCATCCCTGGGGGCGTGAGGAGTCATTGCTGGGACCCCCCCCCCACTGCCCTGCCCCTCAACCAACTTGATGCAGGAGCAGGTCCATGAGAAGAGTGCCCTTTCTTGAACAGGAAAAAGGAGAGCAGAGATAAAGCAGAGTTCATTGACTTTCTTGGGTCTGCATTCAAAGCTTAATTCCTATGGCTCAGACTTCTCAAGGGCTACATGTACTTAGAGAAACACCTGGAATTAAAAACAGACAAACAAAACACTATTCTGATAACTAGTAACTGCTCTGGTAACTAAAATGGTAAGATCTTGTTGATTTTAAAAATTTGAATATTTTATTTCAACCTCAATCAAGTCAGGTGATTTTTAAAAACTTGTTCTGAGTAAACTTGTGCCCTTTTTTTTTGATCAAATTTGTGCCTCTTCTCCTGTACATCTTCTCTGTGAAAGACACTGCCCTAGCCCTAAGGCTGGGGCCTACATCTTCACTTGAGTTTCCCCTGAAGCAGACTCCTAGACAAGAAGCAAGAGTATATTTTGGAGCTGATCCGTGGAGACATCATCACAGGAGAGAGGAGGTGAGACACAGCCAGGAAGGCAGCCAGTAGAGACTGCATTATCCAGTAAGGTACCACTGTGAGGGCCCCGAGATAGCTCAATGGTACAACAAGGAAGCTGAGTCATTTCCTTACCAAGTTAATGGAGGGGCTGATTTCTGGGTTATTAACTCTCCCACACGCCCTCCTGACTTACCCTGTCTGTGAGCAGAGTGATTCCCAAAGCCAGAAATAAAAGCTCTCAGGTGGCGTCTGCCTAGCAAGCAGGCTTGAAATGTTGAGGTGAGGGCCGAGAGGAGACACCCAGAGCCAACAGCGCGTCCTACTGCCACCCTTTAGTCCCACGCATTTGTTCACTCATTAATTCAAAGAGTAGCCAACCCTCTCCAGACAGGAGATAACACTTACTGAGAAAGTCCACTCGTGCGGTGAAGCTTTCAAAAAAAAAAAAAAGTTACATAAACATATCTTACACATTTTATTTTAGCTAAAGCACACAAATGTACGTTTAGTCACTATTATTTTGAGGTCGAGCCAAGAGCTTCTCTTTTAATATACATGTGCTAACGGGGTCCTGCCCTCCTTCTCCTGTAAAAACCACACGCGTGGAACGCATCCTCCCCCCCAATTTCCAGATTCAGGTTCTATAAAGTACAGCAAGAACTTAAAGGTCATTTTTGAAACAATCTAACTCCAGTCTTTTAGAGTGGTTTTTCCCACATCTAATTCAACAGCTATTTTTTAGTGACTCACCTTTTATTGAGTCCAAAGCCTTCAATTTAATGTTCAAAGAAGCGACAATTCTTCTTTTCACACTTATCATCAGTTTATGTAACATTTAATTCAATTTCATGGTTACAACATTAAGCACAACTGTCACACACAGATTTATCAACAAAGACAATTAACACTTGAAAACGTACAGCCTGACTAGTGGAGGCCCAGACACGAGGGCCTCCTGTCGGCGAGCACTATTATTGCATGCCAGGCAAGTCTGCAGGATTAACTCGTTTGATCCTCCTCGCAACCTAGAGTGAGGGACTGTTGTTATATCCACCTTCCAGAAGGTTCCGAGCCCTGCTTGCTCAGGGATCCACGGCCAGTGAGTGGCAGAGCTTGGTCTCTAACCCAGGGAGTCACATGGTGACATCAGCCACAATGTCATACTGCTCTGTCTAGAGAGTGGCCTGTAGCAGGGTAACCATGCTTTATCTTCCACACTGACACTTTTGAAAGTGTCACAGAGAGAGTACACTATTTTTTTAAATTTATTTTACTGAAGTATAGTTGATTTACTATGTGTTAATTTCTACTGTACAGCAAATTGATTCCATTATACATATATATGTTTTCCATTTTTTATTCTTTTCCATTATGGTTTATTACAGGATAGTAAATATAGTTCCCTGTGCTATACAGTAGGACCCTGTTATTTATCGATGCTATATATAATAGTTTGCATCTATTAATCCCAAATTCCCAGTCCATCCATACCCCATCCCCACTCCCCCTTGGCAACCACATGTCTGTTCTCCATGTCTCTGAGCCTGTTTCTGTTTCATAGACTAAGTTCATTTGCATCATATTTTAGATTCCACATGTAAGTGATATCATATGATATTTGTCTTTCTCTTTCTGACTTACTTTACTTAGTATGATAATTTCTAGGTCCATCCATGTTGCTGCAAATTGCATCATTTCATTCTTTTTTATGACTGAGTAGTATTCCATTGTATACATGTACTTCATCTTCTTCATCCATTCATCTGTCGATGGACATTAAGGTTGTTTCCATGCCTTGGCTATTGTGAATAGTACTGAAATGAACATAGGGGTGCACATATCTTTTCACATTATAGTTTTCTTCAGCTATGTGCCCAGGAGTGGGATTGAGGGATTATATGGCAACTCTATTTTTAGTTTTTTGAGGAACCTCCATGCTGTTCTCCATAGTGGCTGCACCAATTTACATTCCCACCAACAGTGTAGGAGGGTTCCCTTTTCTCCACACCTTCTCCAGCTTTTGTTGCTTATAGACTTTTTAATGAAGGCCATTCTAGAGAGGGTCCACTATTGATAATGACACCCAAGCCAGAGGTAAAACGGCACAGTCCTGAGTCAGGACATCTGACTGTTAACCATGTGCATGGTGGGAAAAGAGGGAACTTAAGTGGGGACCAGTTAAGGGAGCTTTTGTGGGTGAAGTTTGTGGGAGCACAGAGGAGAGGGCCTCATGAGGCTTACAAATCAAGTGGAAGTAAAGCTTACGTCACCTTAGTTATATCATAAGATACCTCAAGTGTCTGTAATATAAGGGTGTCAAGAAACGCGTGAACTAAAAACTGTTATGAGTGTTTAGAGGAGGGAGAGCATCTTTTCAACTCAGGAATCAAGGAAGCTTTTATAAAGCACATGGCATTTCAGCTGGCCATGAATATGGGTAAGATTTGGAGTCATAAAGGAAAAGAGAGAACAGTCGAGGTGGTGGGAAAACAAGCAAAGGCAAAGAGGTAAGAAGCCATGGGTGTTAATGAACGTTAAAGGATGTTAAATGATGTTATTTGCCTCCCAGGTGGGGGTGACGGAATACTGGGCAGTGGGAGACAGAAGTAGGTTACAAGCTGAAGTTTAGATTTATTTGGTAGCGAGTGGTGAATCAGGGTAGTCTCTGAACTCGAGGATGACACAGGGGCAGTGGACCCTGGCCTGGCCACTAAGAGTGCAGAATCTGGAGCCAAGCTGCCTGGGTTTTAATTCCTCCCTTTACCCTGTGACCTGAGACCAGCCACATCCCAGGGTCTCAGATGTCGCCTTTGTAATGGGGATAATAATGGCACCTACCTCTTAAGGTTGTGCAGATTAAATTAGTTTATACATCTGTAAAGAACTTAGAATGGTGCCCAGAGGAAGGGCTCTGTAAGTATCAGCTACGATTGCTACAGTGCAGTTGAGCTTTAGACAGGTTAAGCTGGGAGCAGATAGGAGAGTGGCTGGCAAAGGGAAGAGGAGAACAGAATGATAAGTTGAACTGGTGGGGAGACGGCGAGACAGAGAACGTGTGTGGCTCACATCCATTGGGGGATCTGGAACCTTCTCCTTCCCCACAACCCCCCTTTCTGCCCACTCAGCCTCCAGGCTCCCTGTGTGGCTCCCAGGCAGCCCTTGGCAGGGGGGCCATCAGAGACCCTCCCACGTGATGCTTCTTCCCCTTACAGGGCACTCGTGCCCAGCTGCCCATTTATGCGCTCACCACGCCCGTGAAAACTGAGCTTGTGCCGCCACAGTAGCTCTTCAGTTAAGGGCCTTCGTGTTTGGTATATAAATTCATTTGTATCATTTTTTTTAGATTCCACATACAAGCAATATCATAGGAAACAAACTTATGGTTACCAAAGGGGAAAGGGGGAGTATAAATTAGGAGTTTGGGATTAACATATACACAATACTATAGATAAAATAGATAACCAACCAGGACCTACTGCATAGCACAGGGGATTATACTCAACATTTTGTAATAACCTATAAGGGAAAAGAATCTGAAAAAGAATAGTTGTATGTATAACTGAATCACTGTGCTGTACAATTGAAACTAACACAACATTGTAAATCAACTATTCTTCAATAAAAAATAATTAACTAATTAATTTTTTTTAAAAGAGCCTTCCTTCCCAGAGCCTCCCATCAGAATTACACACCACAGAGTTCCATCTCGCGGCGCATTTTATGATTCACAATACATTTTTCTACTGAATGTCAACTTTGCCCTGTTTACATTTATGGCTTCACGGCTTAGCCCAGTGCTTGGAAGAGAGTGGCTGGTCTGGGAATGTTTGTGAAGGAACAAAAAAATGAACTAAGGAATATGTGCTCTCTCTCTTCCTCCACACTTCTCTCTTCATTCAAAAAAAATGATCTAATCGGAAGATAGAAAAGTCTGATCCACAGCAATTACTCAGCAAGTGGTGGTTCAAGCGCTATTGCTCTGTCCACTATACCTCTACTCACAGCCTTGCTGAGGACCTGGTGTGGGTGCAGGGGGAAGGGAGCTACCTGGGAGGAGGGCCTGGGTCCTCTTCCCAGGGGAGTCCCCTGCTCAATCCAGGGGATCCAACCAATTTGTACATCTAATCGAATTAATTGAGCTTTTAAATCCATCTGATTTGGGTTCAGTGGAGGTTAACAAATTTGTTGATTGATGGCCCCATCCTACACCATCTCTGCTCTGAACCTTTTACTTCTCAATTAGATATCCATGCCTATGGCTCTGGCCTCAGAGTGTGGAAAGAGACCAGATGGGCCCCAGGGTTGGGCCCCCCACTCCCCTGCTCCTGAGGATCAATTACCCAGATGTGCTGCTTTGTGAGCACATCACAGTCTTCACCAGGTTAATGAGGTTGTAGAGACAGCCTTAGATGCGACCCATCATCTCGCAGCAGAATAGCCATCATCTTGGGAATAACAGAACTGCTTGAAGAATTGCCCTGTTCATTTATACGACGGGGAAAGTGATATCTGTTTCTAGCTTGCAAGCACGGCAAACAAGCTAGTTAGATATTTGGGAGTTTTTCTGGGTTCTCTCCAAACTAAAGCATTATGAAAGTAACCTCAGATGTTGACATTATTATTCAAATCAACTTCCTAAAAACTCTAATCTCTCACTTCTTTGGCCATGCCCCTTAGAGGGTGATATTGTAGTTTTCATTAGTCAGTATTTTACTAATCCAGTATTACCAAGGATGAATTAGTAAAACTTCCAAATTCTAGAAGTTTAGGAAGGAAATACAATGTTATTGTGTAAATACAGACTAAAGAAGCTAAGAAGAGTGGTGCTAGGAATAAGAGGTGTAGGATATGATTTGGGTTTGGGGGCACCTGAGGTCTCAATCCCAGTCAACCCCTCTGGGCCTCAGCTTCTTCATCATGTCATCTCTAGGTTCTCCTTCCTCTGGGATCAGGAGAGTAATTCTTGCTTTGCAAGTGTGTTAGGAAACTGGGAATTTTTTTTATCTTTGGTTCAGTTTATTTTCTTAAGTACATTAAGCATTCATCTGAGGTTTGATCACACTATTGTTTGCTCGATAAATCCTTTTCTCATGGAGCAGTATTTCTGGACCTTAACCCAGCCTGAAATATCAGACACTATAAAACCCACAGCCCATGACTGTGAAATGCAAGTATGTACTGATGTTGAAAGCAACAGTCCAGGGTGCTTATCGCTGTCCTATATCTGGCCTCCCATTGATCACATCTCTGTCCAATTCTGAATATTGCCTGACTCCATAGTTATATTGGGTCTCTGCCTTATGGATTAGAGGTAAGATATTGGCTGTATTATGATATTATGGCCAGATTCCTAGGAATATCGAAATCCTGCCCTGCCTTTTTATCCCACCACAGGACGGAACAGGAATAGTGCTATCTCCTTATTAATAACTAAGTCAACACCAGTACCGCTACATGCAAGTCTCCTGTGTGACGCTTAGTTGAAGAAAGCAGATTTTTGGCTGGAGAAATGGGGAGAGAGAGAGAGGCACCAAGCCCCAATTTGGGCCTTGGATTCCCTATCCAAGCAACAGTTCAGACGCAAAGGGTAGGCTCACAACGATGGCTGGCTTGCCCAAGGAAGCCCTGCTGCAATCTGAGAAAAGGCAGACTGTGGGCATTGGCTTTTGAAGCACAGTAATCCCACCCACCAGGAAACAGCCCAATCAGATACACCTAACCGACCTACCAGGTTGGCAATTTCTTCTCTTTTATGGGGAAGCTCGTAAAACGATGAATCAAGGAACAGAAGGTGGAAGGAGATTAAAGAGTCCCTTCCCTCCACATTCCCTGGTGTTTGTGCTTGAGTACCTATTTTTCCTAATAGACTTTAACTGGCTTCTACCCCTGAATCTCAGCGCCTCCAATCAGAGCCTCCTTCCTGCTTCCACTTCCCACCAGCCTCTTGGTTGGTGCCCTGGCTGGGTCAACCCCAAACACTACGGTTGTTTTAGCTCTTAATCCACAAGTTTCAAGACACATAACATAAAAGTGAAGATTCCCCTGGTGCCTAAGAAAAGGATTTTAAGAGAGGTTTAATAGCTACATATGACTTTGGGAAAATTTAACCACAAGTGAAAATGTGTGTATGTGTGTGTGTATGTGTGTGAGTGTGTGTGTGTGCATGTGTGTGTGGAAGGAGAAAGAATATTTACTTTTAAAAAATGAGAGATCACTTGACACAAATAAGAACACTACAGCAACCATGAAAGTTTCATGATTGAGAGAACAATTCTCATTTGTTTTCAACGCCCCAGGATAAATCAGAACCAATTTATCTACATTCCAGGAGGTCTGAATTTCTTCACCCTCTCTCCTCCTACTTAAAAGATACCCAACCTCAAGCCCATCAAACTCCAGACCATTTGGGTCTTTTAGAGTTATAATTTTGCTTCTTTATGTCTTTATTGCTCCTTTGATAGAGAAATTGAAAAAAAAGAAAAAGATATGAAGGAGAACAACAAAAAGCTATAATTATGAAGATTCAATTTAATTTTAAAGCTGTGGACAGAAAAGAGAAGCCAGAAAAGAAGGAACCAAATTAATTTAGCAGGGAAGCATTGCATGAAATATTGTTGAAGTTTAATAACCATGCAAAGACAGATGATATGTATGGAAAAATTAGTTGTAGGACCTCATAATAGTCTATTAATATTTCCTACAGGCGCAAAACCCTTTCCCGAATAATTGTGATGAAGTAATCTTTTGAAAAAGAGAGAGTTGAAAAAAGAATCTTCAAAAGGAGACAGTGATGAGGAAGGCACTAGAAGGAGAAGGAGACTCTATGTCAGCCAGGGAATCTGAGGGTGTGTTTGATATAACTCACCGTGGCCAGACAAGAGAGAGAAAGCTCACAGATGATCAGAAGCCATGCAGAGGACATACACACACACGTCTACACTGTAATGAGCTGGGAAAACAAATAGCATGCTTTGTAGACATATCTGTCTCGATGAAAATTACTTAGTATTATTGCCCATGAGGCCAACGCTATTGAGTTCTTCATCATGCAGATGAAAAAACTGAGATGCACAATAATGGAGTGACTGGTTCCAGGGGTCCCCAGGAAATGCAGGTAGAGAGGAAAAAGGGAGGGCCCTGCCTTGGGCAGTGTGATGGACCTGACTGCCTCCCTGTAGCCTAGAGAAATGGAATGGCTTCTTCTGGCTTTGCCTTCCCTGCAGAGGCTGAATCCTGCTTCTGATTTACACAGTCTGAGCTCTCAAGAGCAGAGCACCTGAGTTCCTCTATGCTAATCTAACAGTAAGGGTAGTTATTCTGTACACCCCAATTCCAGAGATTATTGTTCTAGTGGGGACTCAATAAATACTTGTTGATTGAATTGGGTTCAGTCTGGAGAAGAAGAGGAAAAGAAAAGGGAACTAATATGCGTTAACAACTTGTTATGTTCCAATGCATTCAAATGCATTACTTTCTCTAATCCTCACGACAAACTTGCAAAGCAGTTGATATTATGCCCAGTTTTCAGAAGAGGTTTCCAGTTTCTCCTGCACCTGAGAACTGGCAGAGCAGAACAGTCAAACTGAACATATTCCTTCTACCTAGGTCTTTTCCTATGGAAGGATTGTTAGGTTTGCTCCCATAACCCCTACGCAGAGGTTTCTCCTGCCCTTTGACAACTTGCAGAGGCTACCTTAGTTGCTGGAATCTTGGTCCCAGTTGTTAAAGTTACCTCCATTCAGGGAAATTGCTCGTAATGAAGGACAACATTTTTGCCCTGCTGAGCATGGTCCTGCCTCTGCTGCATAGTTGCTGATGACTTGGGTTATCTAGGATAAGGGCCATGATCAATGACAAGCTCAGTACATGAAAGTCTGCAAGACTTCCATGGCCAACTGAGAACTCACTTCTTCCAGAGTAAGATAATCATGGAGCACCCAGCACATGAACGCGTGAGAGGAAATAGTTGAAAGTCTGGCAGAAAGAATTTTGAAAAACGTAGCGATTGGGGTTGGGTTCCATTAGGTTGTTCCCATCTTTTAGACGAGCACCATCCTGATACGTTAGGGAACAAAACTATTCCTCCAGGTTCCCATCTGGGGGTAAGGTAATGTTCTATTTTGAGTTAGACATACTGAACCAAAGTATGCATGCATGGCTGGGACAATGGCACACATATCAGCACACTCTTGGGGGGACCATGGTGGCCATGGCTCATCAAATGGACTATGGAGGGTGATCTACAGAATACGGATGTGTTTGATATGATTACAGCCAGCACAAAATGTTACTCTTCACTTCTTTTGCTCTTTGAGATGGGCCACACCAAGCCCACCCTGACCACCTTGAGCTCTTCAGTAAATTATTCTTGGTTCAAAACAGGAATAACAAGAATAATCAGAGTATGGTGGTCATTGGGACGAATCCTGGAACAGCACAGGTCTGTACTTGCAGCTCAGGAGTCACCAAAAGCCTCATTTGTGGATCCTCTTCCCATCGCCTAATTCCTCTCTGTTTCACAGAAATATTGAGGGCCTTTCCTGGGAATATAGAAAGCAAGGTGAGCCCCCATTTCAGAGGTATCCCTCCAAGGGATTCACTGTTTCAGGCCATGCAAGGAGAATGAGCCCTCCCAGCAGCCAGTTGAAAGGCCCATGGTGCATGGGGTGCAATAAAACCTAAATCCTAGAAGCTTACCCTAGAAGCTCAAGGATTTTTCCTGAGAAATTTTCTTATATTCCACCTCTTCGTAAAAATTATTGTAGCCACATTGTATCATTATTAGGAACAGCATATTTGACCATCCTTTCAGTTTCATTTACAGAATTCTATAGAATTTATTCATTCCACAAACACTGATTAAGCACCTATACTCTGTGCCTAGTGGAGGTTTGAAAAATGAATAACACACAGTTTCTGGGTTTCAGGATTAGCTACCTGAGGACCTGAGACCATATTCAGAAAATTAGATGTGAACAAACTAAGGATTTTTCAACGCTAAAATTCTTTTTGACTTTATAATAACAGTGAACAATACACATGTTAACTTAGAAATGGAATAAACTTTCTCTTGCTTTTCCTTATTTTTATTCATTAGTCAGTTAGAAAATTCACAACCATTTTAAATTTTTGTAAAATTAGAGGCCATATAGTTTAGGAAACATTAGTATTTTACAGACCCCCTGACCTAAATCACAGGTACCTAGCATGCAAATAGCCCATACCTCACAAATTTCCACATGCACACAGGCACAAACTCTGCTCATACTGGCCATTCTGAGGTGCCACCAAGTTGTCATGAACTGATGACACTGCCTGGTGGTTGGAGCTGGGAACAGTCACTCTAACACAGTTAAATTCAGTCTCTTTTCCCTACATCCTCCTTACCCAACCCAGAGATTGTGCACATGATGAATCCACTCTTTTCTCTCTCACAATTCCCTTGTTTTTTGTTAGTTCACTAGTTTGTTTGTTCATACCTATCATTATATGTAAAATAGGAAATATTTCCCATACACATATACCAACATCTACTTTAACAACTTTCTTTATTTTGTTCCCCTACTGGGAAAGCCTCCATATTAATTCTCATGATCTTCCTCACTAATTTCCCTTTTAATCTTCTTTGGTCTACATGGGAACCAAAACTCTTCCCCTTATTATAATTGTTAAACATGAGACTGTATCTAGTGATATGTCTGTGTCAAGAGAAAAGAAATCCAGGAGTTACCCACCAGGTATGAATCAAAGCAACTCTCTTCCCCATGCACAGGTCTCACCAGACTTGCCCATTCCTATCTCAATACTTTTGCTGTTGCTGTTCCTCTGACCAGGAAAGCTCTCCCTCTCCCCTTCACCTCCCTAAACCTTCTGTTTTCCAGCCCGACCTCCTCTTCCAGTCCTGCCTGCTCCAGATCTCCTCCTTCCCTGAAACCCAATGGTTAATCATTGTATTAGCTGGTTAATCATTGTATTTGTCAGGGCTGTCCTGACAAATTACCACAAACTATGTGGTTTAAAACAACAGAAGTTTGTTTTCTTACAGTTCTGGAGGCCATAAGTCCAAACTCAGCGTATTGGCAGGACATCATCTCTCTCTGAAGGCTCTGGAAGGGAATCCTTCCTCACCTCTTCCAGCTTCTGGGGCCCCTCTGATTCCTTGGCTTGTGGCAGCATAACTCCAGTCTCTGTCTCTGTGATCACATGGCTCCTTTGTGTCCTCTCCTTTCTTCTTCTAAGGAGGCCAGTCCTTAGATTTAGGGCCATCATCATCTAGTATGATCTCATACATCTGTAAAGACTTTTTCCAAAAGTCTTTCCCAAAGTAACTTCCAAAAAAAGTTACTTTCTCAGGTTCTGGTGAACTTGAATTTTGGGGAGATACTACGCAACCCACTATAATCATATACCATTTAGCTTTATTTAAAATTGGTTTGCCTTGTTTTCAAATTAAAATTACCATTTAAGAGATTTTTAAAAACATCTCATAGCAACTAAAGCAGAACACACATTTATTTCAAATTTAATAGAAATGGGATTTTTAAAAATTCTCCCACTTTAAAAAAATATTTATTTATTTATTTGGCTGCACCGGGTCTTAGTTGCAGCATGGGGGATCTTTGTTACGGCATGCGGGATCTTTGCTGTGGCATGCGAGCTCTTGCTTGTGGCATGTGGGATCTAGTTCCCCAACGAGGGATCGAACCTAGGCACCCTCCACTGGGAGCATGGAGTCTTAACCATTGGACCACCAGGGAAGTCCCCCTCACATTTTATTAAGAAACATGTGGGCTGTTTTTAAAAACATTTTCTCCACGGAATATTTTAAATTGTTTTCTTATGTCTAAAGAAGTCTGTTTCCTTAAAATTTGCCTTCAATACTTTGTGTTTCACCTCCTGTAACTAGATGTCTCTCCCAATAGGTCTCATACTTTCATACTTTCAGAATTGAAAATATCTTCCTTGTAGTGAAGAAAATACCTTGAAATACCCTAAGTATGTATGTTCTCCCAGAAGAAGCCAGTCTAAACTAGCCATTGTCACTGAGACCCAGAGACTCACATCTTGGAGAATCACCCATTTTCCATCCCTTGAACTTGTAATACTCCCTTATTTCATTGCCGTGATCCTCACCTCCACCTTATCGATCCTTCTCATCCAGTGCTTGATGATGAAGACTAAGGCAATGCCGTGCTCCTTCTCTCTCTGGGACATACTAAGCATTTTTGGACAGGGGCACTAAACTAGAATGACACACCAGCTCTGCCTTTCTAACTCCAAAGTATCCTCCAAGATTCAGCTCAAGTGCTCATCTCTTCCATACAGGCTCCCTGATTCCTACAGATGCAAGTCATCTCCCCCTCCTCTGCGTATGGACTTGTGCCTCTAGCATTCAATATACACCCCTCATTGATAGGCCATTGTATCCAGGTCTGTCTTCCCCACCAGCCTGTCTTCTCTTCACCATGAAGGCAGATGTCATATCTTATGCTCACTTCCTGAACTTGCACAGCTAGTGTTCACTACCTACAGAAAGGTTGTGAGTTGAAGCTTTGTAGTTACTTGAATATCCTTATATGTAATTCCCCAAGCATGTTAGTAATGGTAACTTTTACTTACAGTTCATAGCCAGCCATGGCTGAGCATGACCCTAAATAGACAATCATTCCTATGCTTTGGAGGCTGTAATAAGCTAATGCAGATAATTATCTCTATGACACTTGAAAAAGTAAAAAAAGAGGAGGAACATCTAAGATGAAGAAATCAGTGAATACAAAGACCTAAAAGTGAGAAAAAGACCAATGCAGAGAGATGCTGTCTCAACATGGGAGTCATCCCTCATCCCCCAGCAGCACTATTCAAATATGGAAGATCTATAAAGTAGGCAAGTCCTGTGCTCAAATCACTGCCTGAGCACTTACTACCTGTGTGAACTTGAGCAGTTAATAATACCTAACTTCCCTGAGCCTCGATTTCCTCACCTGTAAAGTGAAAATAATAACTGCTTCATGGGGTTATTTTAAGGATTAAATTAAAAGAGATTTTTTTTCAGGAATAGCCTTAGAGGTGTAAGGTTTAAGTGTAAGTCAATGATAAAATCTTTAGGTCTTATACACTCACAAGTTAGAATTATGGAGGAATAACAGCCCATCCAGTAGCCCATTTCACTGATCACATGAGGATGTCACTAAGGTTAACTAATTCACTGGAGGAGTTGAACCATACTGGACACTGCCCTAAGGAACCCACTATCTAGGTGGAGAGAAAAGGGTACTCAGTAGTCTCAGGTTAAGTGCCTGGAAGTATCTATACCTGCCTCCACAGTTTTGTTTCCCCAGAACACAACTTTCCCACTTCTGGGAAATATTCTTCTACTGTAAACTAATATGTGGATCCAAAGGGAGCAATTGTCATTACAGATTCTACCTCTGTGCCAATTAGATTTGTCCCATAATAAAACATCTCAAAACTTAGTGGCTTAGAGCAACAACCATTAAAGTTTTCATGATTTTGTGCATTGACATTTTGGTCTAGGCTCATCTAGATGGTTCTTCTGGTCTCAGCTGGGCACAATGACAGTACTGATGACTCCGTAGGCAGCTCTGTTTCTTGAGGTTGGCTGGTTGTCTGTTGAGATACCAGGAATGACTGGGCCACATGTCTCTCATGATGACTCAGGCTAGCCCAGACTTGTTCACGTGGCAGTGGGAGGTCTCAGAGAGAGAAGTGTGCATGACCTCTTGAGGCCTGGACCTGGAACTGACATAGCATCACTTCTACTGCATTCTGTTAATACCAAACCAAGGCCCAAGGCCAGCCAAGGTTCAGTGGGTGGGAAAGTAGACTCCACCCCTTGACAGAAGGAGCTACAAAGTCACAGGAAGGAATGAAAGATCATGGCCAGTTCTGCAATCAACCACAGTGTCCCTGGCCAAATTGGGGGGCATGTGCCCATGCTGGGCCCAGCATACTACCTTCCTCTCCCACCCCCAGCCTCATTTTCTTGACCTAGGAATGGACATATGATGACTGCTGTGTTGGGGTCAGAGAGCCCAAGTATCAGTTTGTCTCTTATGGGAAAAATATGAGACTAGAGCTATCAGCCATGTGTTTACTGCCCCTCAAGCCCACTTTTGAAGTAGAAGAATCTGTCATCAGCTGGAGAGAAGGAACTCAACATTTACAAAGAAGCAAGGGTAAAAACAAAGAGAGTTCTAAGGATAAGGCGATCTTCTGGTTGGATTCCTTGAGACCCAGAGGCCCCTGCCTTTTCCACGATTGCCAAGACTTCTAATCAGTTACCTTTCTGAGCCAGGGTAGATTCTGCCATGTATAACCAGGAGTGTTCTGCCAGCATGAGGCATGGTATCTCAGAGGAGGTAAAAACCATGTCCAACCGAGGGAAGACCAGGACAGCCATGTAGAAAAGGAGGAGAGTGAGCCAAGAAAGTACGGAATTTGGAGAGATGGAGGTTTCAGGAAGAAAATTTCAAGACAAGAAAGAACAAGAGCAAATAGAGATTAGTAAATGATAACCATGTCTGAAGCACAGAAACTACTTTTCTGAAGCTTAGGTTTTAGAGGAGGAAGAGAAAAAGATGAGACTGGAAAAGCAGTTGGATCTGATTCTGGAGGGCCTTAAAGCCCTCATAAGAAATTTGAGATTTTGAGCAGGGAACGTCATTGTCAAAGAAGATCTTGGGGAATATCAGTCTGGTGACAGTTGGTGTGATGGATTTGAAGGACAAAAGTCTGAGACAAAGAGGCCTTGACCTGGCACTAGGGAAGGGGTGAAGAAGAAGTGGAACAACGGACAAGCAAGAAGGAAAGAAAAGAAAAGGCCAGGACTTGGAAACAGACGGAACAATTGACAATGGATGATGAGATGAACAGCATCTTGCCAAGGGCCAGAAAGCCAAGCATTTAATTAGACAGGGGACATTTATGATAGCAGGACAATTTACTGGAGATGCTCAGCAGGAGTCTGGGAAAGAGATTGGGGTCAGAGATAGACAGGCGTTTGGGAGTTATCAGCCAGTCAGTTCCCAAATATCAGTGGAGGACCTTCTATGTGTTCCACTGTGGAGGGTGCCAGGAACCCCAATGCCCATAAATGTCTCACAGACTCAGATTCTGGTGAAGACTATTGGAGCCCTGGGAGCAAAACTGGTCTATGAGGAAGTTATCTCTTCTATCTTCACAAGCATGGCATGAAATACGGGGAGGGGGTGGTTTTACAGTAAGTCCCCTACATACGAACCAGTTCCGATCCAAGAGGACTTTCGTAAGTCCAATTTGTTCGTTAAGTCTAACAAAGTTAGCCTAGGTACCCAACTAGCACAATCAGCTATATATCAATAGCTCTGTACTGTAATAGGTTTGTAATACTTTTCACGCAAATAATACATAAAAAACAAACACAAAAAATAAACATTTTTAATCTTACGGTTCAGTACCTTGAAAAGTACAGTAGTACAGTACAACAGCTGGCATCCAGGGGCTGGCATCGAGTGAACAGGCAGGAAGAGTTACTGACTGGAGGAGGGAGAGGAGGTGGGAGATGGTAGAGCTGAAGGATCGTCAGCAATAGGAGACGGAGGGCGAGCTGCAATTTCACTCACGCCTGATGCAGATGGCACAGGTTCTGGTTCCTTGCACTTTCGCATTTTGGAAAGCTCGCAACTTGGAGGTTCCTATGGAGGGGCCTTACTGTATTTCTACATAAATGACTGAGAAAGAGAGCTAGGGAATAACCAGCCTTCAAGTAGCTCCCTGCCCACAAACCCAGGCCCTTCCCACTGGTTAATGCCCTCTCTCTCGCCTGCATCTCCCTTTTCTTTTGCTTCTACCTCACAATTAATTTGCGGCTGCTGTTTTCCACATAATCAGAGAAAATGCAACATTTGTATTCGTCAACCCAGGAGCCATATTCAAATCACTGTCAGAAGACAGTCACAAAAATCGTTAATACCTCTGACCAGACCAATGGTAGCAGTGTGAAGGATATCCTTCGGTGGAAATGGGAGAACATGATTCACTAAGATTTAGAACCGAGCACTGCCTCTTAACAAGATTTATGTCAGCACTCCCAACCCGGGGATGGAGCAGATCCCTAGAGCAACTGGACGCCAACTAGGAGCCGTATGCCTGGGAGAGACTGGGAGGCAGATGGGGGTACCACAGGCACATCGGGCCAGGCAGAAATGGAATTCTTGGCTTTAATGTCCCTTTTGCTTGCTTATTTTCATCTTTATAGAACAGCCCCTTCTCTGTCCTTCCCAATTCCCCATTTTCTTTTCTTTTTTCCTTTCTTTAAATGCAGTCTAATCCTGAGTATGAACTGATGTAGTTTCTGCGTTAGGAGGGAAAAAATCTCTCTCTTTTTCTGTCTTTTTTTTCCTTCTTCTTCCCCTGGCCCAGTTCATTATTTTTCTTTCTTGTCACTCAGTGTGATAGGTTGAACAGAAGTGCACAGATGAGCACTGAAAACGGTGTCACAAGGCCTTAATCTAGTCTTTAATGCCTGACTTCAGAGATGTCATTTATCTTCTAACTGCAGCAGGCATCCACCAACTTTATCTCTAATAATATATTGATGGATTAAAAGGGTCGGGCAGGAGACCGGGCTGGAAAAATTGCTTATTGACATCAAAATACAGTGCCCTCAACCTGATAAACATGGAGGGCTCGTGTATCTCCCAGAATAGTTGGCGTAGCTATATTTTTTTCTCTAACATGTTTCCCCCAGGTTCATGGGGTGGTCCAGTAAAATAAACAAATACTAACATTATTTCTGTGCTGACATGGCCAGGGAACACATGAGATATTTTAGGAACACATTTTTAATGTCAGATTTATAAATAGACCTCCCTTATTTATGACACGTTATAGCATATACTATGACAACTGGAAACAGGCACCTATAGTCTTGGCAGCATTCAAATATTCTTCGTGCAGTTTGCTGGGGCCAAAGCTCCCGTTAGCACCTGATTATGCTTTTGGACGGCTGGGAATGCAAGGCTATTTCAGCAGAGAGATGAGGCCAGTAATCTCAGAATGTAAATGAAGACAGCCTTTGGAAAGGTTTCCTTTGTTTATTGTTCCCTTCATTTCATTGTTTGGTTGGCAGGGCATGTTTCAAATCATGGTCCCCTTTCCCTGCATAGCCTGTGTCTACACAAGTCAGTTTTAGAATAAACCACAAAATAATTGTAGCCTTCAAACTCCTACTCAGTGAGTAGTTCCCAAACGGACTCTTCAAAATTACCTGCTGTTGTACTGAATTTTGTCTAATTGTTTTTTGACCTTAGAAATTAGTTTGTATGTAAAGATACTCCCCTGGGGAATTATTGATTTTTAATTTTATAAGCAGCAATGTTGTTGGCTTTCACCTGATTTTCAAATGAAATGGACTTCTTTGGCTCAACTTCCTTTGTTTGGAAAGCAAGCTCTAAAAATACCTTCCCAGCACTGTGTTAAGAGTAGGGAGGTGACCATATTTTAGTATTTTTTTTTATTATTTCATATTATTTCTTCTGAGTACAAAGGTAATGTCATAAATGTTGTCTGGCAGACTTACTTTTATAGGGATTTGCAGAAATGACACATTATTGCAGCATTTTGTAAATTTTGCAGGATGTGTCTTTACATTGCTCTCTTGCTGGTGACAACAGTGCTGTATTCAGGACTGTATGAGCCAGGGTCCTGAACGTCAGTGTCCAGAACCTAGAGGTGCCTATGGAGGAAATTCTCCATGGTCAGCTCCTGAAGGTCCATGCAGACCTGCAGCTGAGCTGACTGCTGTCTACTCTCTACCTTGGATAAGTACTCAGTACTTATCCAAGGTACTGAGACTCTCTTGCAGCAATCTCCCCACCTATTAATATAGAGATGATAATTGTATCTATTTCATGGAGCAGTGTGAGTATTCAATGTGTTCATATATATAAAGTGATTACAATAATACATGGCAAATGCTTAATAAATCTTACCTATGACTATTATCATCATCTTTAAAATTATTGGGTTTACAATGATATCTCATTCCAAAGGAAGGATGACTTGAGATATGGCCAGGAAAGGAGGGTGTCCACTAAGAGAAAACGTGATGGAGTGAGAAAGAAAGGAAACTTCTGAGGCCAAGGAGGATGCCAGAATGAAACAACACAAAGGTTGGCAAAAATCCTAACAGAGTCTTCAGCTATAGTGTGGCAAAGTTCTGATCAACAGATGAGAAGAAAAGAAGATAAGTTAAAATGTACATTTTCAAAACTAGGCATCAGGTTTCCTGACCCCTTCCTATAAGATTTCCCAGCCAAATTGGGGAATATAGGGGAATAGAAGAGTTGTTGCATAAAACCCTGCTACTGAAATGAGGGTTTAAAGACCCTCATTTGACAGATCCTGGAACAAGTTGAGAAAAACAAATTGAATTTGGAAAGTAGAATGGAGCCCATCCCAGAATGACCTGTCAATCCTCCTTGAATGCTTTGGAATAGACCCTGTATCCAAGAAACATCCTCTGTATTGGGAGAGCTACAATTAGCAAAGGTAGGTTGGCTACATGGACAGAATTCAAAATGCAGAATATAAAAAAGCTAAGAATCCAAAACTAATCACTTAAAGTCTCCTCTACGCAGAAACATTCAAAGGAAGATTAAGGATCAATGTGACTGAAGTACAAAAGCTGAACTGGGAGTGAAAATAAAAATAGACGCAATTTACAGGGCACTGACCATACACCAGGACTGAGTCCACGTCTTTCTTACTTTAAAGCCATGCTCTGAATTTCCAACATTTCCATTCTAAACCATATTCAGGCTCCAACTGCAGGAAGCAAAGGGAAGACAGTAGGATTCCCAAGTTTCTGAGCTAGAAGGTTTTACCAGCAAGGGGGGAGGGAACTCAAAGTTTCATGTGCCTCCCATTTAGCCTTTTATATATTATACATTTCCACCCAGGAAGACGACCCTGGGAAGATGGTACCCAACCTTAAAATCTATCTAGAGATTTACTCCTTCCTCCTGTGTCTTCAATTGCTCTGAGGATAAAGAAATCATCAATTCTTTGTGCTGTCATCAAATGGGGTCAGCCTAAGGTAAGACAATAAATAGAGGGCCCATGACCTAGAAACCCTGTTAAAATATGAAAGGGTCCATCCAACCCCATGACTCACTGTTTTCACAGAAGACACCCTTCTTGCAACTGCTGTTTAAATGCTTATTTTCAATATTTATAAAATTCAGCAATTACACGTTTGTCCAAAAATGTAACTTGCATGACTTGCTCTCCAGCTGGTGAAAATAAAACAGAAAAGCAAAGAGAAGAGAAATAAAAGTCCAAGCTCATTCCAAGGTGGGCTTTCTTCTCATGGTCCAAAGAGAAGCCACCATGTGAGTTGATAGGCCAGGCACCAAGTGTTTCCATGCATCGATTTTCGTGTTTAATCTTCACCACAACTCTGTAAAATAGGGATTAATATGAGGAAACTAAAGCTCAGAAAGGGTGAATAACTTGCCCAAGGTCATACAACAAGTAAACAGCAAGATTCAAACCCAAGCTTCTCTGATTGTCAAGTCCAACATTTCTTTTCTTTTTTTTTTAACATCTTTATTGAAGTATAATTGCTTTACAATGGTGTGTTAGTTTCTGCTTTATAACAAAGTGAATCACTTATACATACACATATGTTCCCATATCTCTTCCCTCTTGCATCTCCCTCCCTTCCACCTCCCTATCCCACCCCTGTAGGTGGTCACAAAGCACCAAACTGATCTCCCTGTGCTATGCGGCTGCCAACATTTCTAACCACTTCTTGTGCAACATGGTGTTGCAATGGCTGGTGATATACATCTGTACTTTGAGATGTAATAAGACCATAAGAAGGGAGAACACATCATCTTGCCTAACAAACTCTGTTTATAGCATGAAGCACAAAGAATATGGGGGTAACATGAAGGTTCAAGGGTATCTCTTTGGCTTTTCCCATGACCTCTATTAAAACTCAGTTCTTATCAGCTCTTTCTTGAATATAGAATATCTCTTTCTTTTAAATTCATGTATACTGGCTGGGAGCCCCTGATGATGCTAAAATTTTATTTTGATATCCAGATGGTCCCATCACCATTTTCAGATGCTTCCAAGGACTGAGCTCTCCCTGTAACCAGAGGTATCACTTTCTTTTGCGGGCTCAGCAGTGTCACTGATGATAGCTCAATTATCAGAGGGTATAAATCACTCTGGAAAAATCGATCCCTTCCTACCTGATTGCACAAGTGGTCCCTTCATTGGAGCGCAAATCACATGTGAGGGCTGGTCATGAGGAGCATTAAGACAGTGGCTGCAGCTGCCAGGGAGGGCTCTGTCAGTGCAGAAAGAGAGGGTGGTGATAGAGCACCTGGATACAGGGGAGAAAACTGGATACAGAGGAGAAAGCTGGCAACGAATGCTGGATGAACTAGGGCAGGCTCGTGTTAGTGTGAAGAATGAAGGACCACATCAAACACCAGGGAGCTGTATGTCAAAATACAGCCTAATGAGGCTAGTATTGAAAAGGCCAGTGTTGAGATTAATAGGGCCAAGAAAATGAATAAAAAATAGTGAAGTCCAGCAAATAGCAATAAATGTACTCACCCAGAGCAAAAAAAAAGTAAAGGGTTCTACTCAAAAGCAGTAACATTAAAACTACTGATCAAAGGGGGAAAAAAAGATTCTGGAAAGAGACAGAAAGGCAAAGCACAGCTGGAGCTCTGCAGAACTCCCTCTGGGGTTCCTTACCTTCCGTAGAAGAGCAGCTGGTGATGACTCAACATCTGTCAACACTCATCTGAGCTTCTGTTCTGGGAGGTCTATCCTACAGCCTCTTGCCACTGCCATCTCCTCACTCAGTGACCTTCCCTCCCTCTCAGGTGGCACCTGGAAAAATATTCAATCAAGACTACCTTTCACAGGGTCTATCTGATCCAAGTGAATTTGACCCGCCAAAGAGCAGAAAGGGTTCCTGCCTCCTCCTTGGAGGTCCCATGCTGCTCCACCCTGCCGTATTTCCCAGGTTCTCTTCTCCTGATGCTCAGGTAGGCACAGAGGCACATCAACAAGTCTGCTATTCACCTGGGGAATGAGATGTCAGTGTTGCTTAGTGCCTCACCTGGTTTTGAGGTACAGGGAAGCACCCCCTACTAGACTGATGACTCATGGTTCCCATGATTTCCTTCTCTCCTTCATGTTCTGATTGTATAGTTAAGCTCCTGGGTGTTTCTGGAGATAGTAGAGCCAGTTAGGCTAACCAGAGCACCAGCTGCAGGGAGGCCCTCCTTAGAATGTGTAGTACTTGATGCCTTCTTCTCCTCAGTTTTACATAATTATAAGATTAAATTAAAGGAAGAAATAAAGCAATTTACAAGAATCAAAATTTCCTGGCATAATGACTCAAAGGAGTCATTCCAAATAACTTTACAACATCATAATTTGACTAAAAGGATATAACATAAGAACAAAAACTAGGAAAAACATATATGGTTTTTAGTAAACAAATTGCTGGTAGTAATGGTAATATTGCTAATATGAGACAGTTTTGTAGTATTACGGGACAAATAAAATGAGTAATTATGCCAGTATTGTTCAAAACTGAGGTGTTCAGCATTGCTTACAGGAAACACAAATGCAAGATGACTGAAGTAAAAACACTATGGGCCTGAAGTTCTAAATTTGAATAGGAAGGATGCATATGAACTTATGGTACATTCTATCTTTAAGAGAAATATGTCTATTCTAACTCTAGCATTGAAAAGCCCTCAACATCATGATCAACTCTGTATCAATGAACACCACTAGCACCTAGATTATGGTTTCTAAAAGTCATTTCCCACTGAAAGGAATCAAGTCTTCTCAGAGAAATGGTTGATTCCAGGTCTGGAGCAGGAAATGGACAAGATGAGCTTAAAACATTTTGTCAAACCAGACAGCAAGGAAAGTATCAGAATTTATTAGGACTATGGCAAAGGATCTCAGAAGCCAAATGAAGAGATTACTGCTGTCCAAAATTGGAAGAATAACTCTAATAGAGACAATGTAGCAAATATGTTTATTCATATTTCATTTATATTTATAATAAAGCTAAAAAACAAAACAACACAATTCAACAAATTTCTGTGGAGGATGCTAGGGAGGAAACTGGTTACATTTAAAACTGTAAATAGGGACTTCCCTGGTGGTGCAGTTGTTAAGAATCCGCCTGCCAATGCAGGGGACACTGGTTTGAGCTCTGGTCCGGGAGGATCCCACATGCCGAGGAGCAACTAAGCCCATGCGTCACAACTACTGAGGCTGCGCTCTAGAGCCCGTGAGCCACAACTACTGAGCCCGTGTGCCACAGCTACTGAAGCCCACACGCCTAGAGCCCATGCTCTGCAACAAGAGAAGCCACCACAATGAGAAGCCCCTGCACCACAAAGAAAAGTAGTCCCTGCTCGCCGCAACTAGAGAAAGCCCATGGGCAGCAATGAAGACCCAATGCAGCCACAAATAAATAAGTTTATTTTTTTAAACCTGTAAATAAATTTTTAATAAAAGCAAACATTTAACCTAATTTGCTACATAACCTGTACCTCAGGGTAACAAAATATTTGAAGGGAAGTTTCTTTCCATAGACATTCTAGCTAAAAAACAAAGAAGAAAAGATAGAATTAAACTGTCACAGTTTTGTGACATGAAATGATGGCTCAAGTATGTGATCATCAATGCCATGAACCAGAAATTATGAAGAAAGAACATACCACCACCTACAAAGTAGTCTTGCCAAAAATAAATAAATAACAAAAAATTTTAAAGGAACATGAATTTGAGTAACAGGAAAATTAGATTAGAGGATAGGAAACCCTATGGGACAAATGACCCCTTTCTTTAACATAAAAGAAAAATATATCTTTGTCCTATCATAAATAAAAAACAACAACAATTTTTTTAAGTTTTAGGAGGTAGAAAAACAGGCATTACTTCACTTCTACATGTTTTGGTACTTCTTTGTGTTTTGGTTCCATGTCTGAGTGCTTAAGTTATCAGAGGTTGGGAATCAAAGTAAAAGAAAATAGCAACTATTTCTATTTGTTAATGATAATTTCACTTGTGATAGTGAGAGAGACATGCATTCATCAGATTGAATGCATGTTATGCACCAGGCACCAGGCTTACTGACATGGTGATACAGAGATGAAAGCCAGTCCTGCTCTCCAGGGGCTCACAGTGCAGGCGGGGAGATGGGCAAGGATCCCACAAGCACAGCACAGCAAGGGTTCCTACAGTGCTTTGCACAGGCCACTGGAGGTACAAGAGCTGATTTTTGGCAACACAGAGATAATTACTTTTTATTATAAATATTCATTAACACCCTCAACCTTTTATTTAAGGTATATATTTATGCACTTATTTTAATATGTGAAAAAATATAACTAGCTAAGAAAATGTTTAAGTTTAAAACAAAAGTGAGCTATTTAAAGAAAAATAGTAGTAGAGGTGGTAGGCAGATAGGACAGAAAAAAAATTGTGATGGTACTACTCAAATCACTGAGGTTTGGGAAATAATGCAAATCAGTGTGGGTAAATCAAAAAGGAAGCCATTTCACAAAGGTTGGAATCCTCACTGTATGTTCTCTGGCCTGAAATAAGTTGCCATGAAAGAGGTATGTATGTACTTCTAGGAGAGCACAGGGAGGGGAAGGGCACTACTGTGGCCTGGGGGATTCAGAGGGTTTTCCAGAAAGAGCAGACTTAAGGATGAGGAGGAGTTGTGCTGAAAAACAGTACATTTATTAGGACCCCTCATATGTAGAATTATGGAATCTTAGGCTTGGATGGAACCTTAGGAATCATCTGTATATTGCTTGTAATTAACTTTAAAATACTCCCTTATAGATAGTGCGACATATATGTGTGCATTTATTTTTATTCTTTTCCATTGTGGTTTATTACGGGATGTTGAATATAGTTCCCTGTGCTAGACAATAGGACCTTGTTTATCCATTCTATATATGATAGTTTGCATTCGCTAGTCGCAAACTCCCAATCCCCATCCCTCCCCTTGGCAACCACAAGTCTGTTCTCCCCTTGGCAACCACAAGTCTGTTCTCTATATCTGTGAGTCTATTTTGTAGATAAGTTCATTTGTGTCATATTTTAGATTCCACATATAAGTGATATCATATGGTATTTGTCTTTCTCTTTCTGACTTCGCTTACTATGATAGTCTCTAGGCCCATCCATGTAGCTGCAAATGGCATTATTTCATTCTTTTTTATGGCTGAGTAGTATTCCATTGTATATATATACCACATCTCTTTTATCCATTCATCTGTTGAAGGACATTTAGGTTGTTTCCATGTCTTGGCTATTGTAAGTAGTGCTGCTATGAACATAGGGGTGCATGTATCTTTTCGATTTATAGTTTTGTCTAGGTATATGCCCAGAAGTGGGATTGCTGGATCATATGGCAACTTTTAGTTTTTTGAGGAACCACCATAATGTTTTCCACAGTGGCTGTATCAATTTACATTCCCACCATAGTTTAGGAGGGTTCCCTTTTTCCACACCTTCTCCAGCATTTGTTATTTGCAGTCTTTTTAATGATGGTCATTCTGACCAGTGTGAGGTGGTACCTCCTTGTTGTTTTGATGTGCATTCTCTAATAATTAGTGATGTTGAGCATCTTTTCATGTGCCTATTGGCCATCTGTACGTCTTCTTCAGAGAAATGTCTATTTAGGCCTTCTGCCCATTTTTTGATTGGGTTGTTTGATTTTTGTTATTGAGTTGTATGAGCTGTTTGTATATTTTGGACATTAAGCCCTTGTTGGTCACATCATTTGCAAATAGTTTCTCCCAGCCATAAGCTGTCTTTTTGTTTTGTTTATGGTTTCCTCTGCTGTGCAAAAGTTTATAAGTTTGATTAGGCCCCATGTATTAGTTTTAACCCACACCCTAGGGTAGTGAGTTTATGACTGAAAGTGGCCTAAAAAAATTTGTTGAAGACCTCAAAGAGCTTTTGTTTTTATATCAGTTATATCTATTGATATTTACCAGGTTAGAAATAAAAACTGAGAAATGTTTTTAAATACTTATTAATTTATTAAAATAATAATAAGCCTGTTATAGTATAACATAAGCAACATACTTATTTTAAAATATTTAGAAAAGAGAAAAAAGTTATAAGGGAATAAAGAGAACCTATAGATCAAGAGACTTAAAAAGTAAATTTTACCTCAAAAAATAAAAAGTCATCATAAGAAAGAAAATCTAAAAACAAATCAACCAATAACAATACATGAACCTTATCTAGAGTCAATACAAACACTATTAAAAATTATATGACAATCAGAGAAATGTGATCACTGTCTATATATTTGATATCAAATTATTTTTAAATGTTTAGATGGATTTGTGGTTTTGTAGCTATGTTCAAAATGAGTTTATATTTCTTAGAGATACATAATGAAACAGAACAAGTGAAATAATACGATGGGATTTGTTTCAAAAATATCTGGTTGAGAGTAGAAGCAGAGGTGACACTATATATTAATAATAGATGGTGAGTAAATCAGGTTCAGTTCTATTCTCTCTATATTTGTAGTTGTTTAATATTTTAATAATAAAAAGGTTTTTTTTAATTTAATGTAGATAATCTGATACCTGAAGTCTAGCCAATAGCAGACTTCACTTCCTTGTCACTTCCTATCAAATGAGGAAATGTCTACACCACTTGCTTTGATAAGCCAATACATTGTTCTGGGGGATGAATGATCTAGAACCATGAGCAGTTTGGGGGAAATGGCCAAAAAGGAACACTCAGAGGCCAAGAAAGCCTAAGTAATCACTTACTATACTATATCCCTTTCTATTAATCTAGTATATACTCTCTCCTGTGAGAAAAACAATTATTTCATATTTTTTATTACTTTTCTCAGTTAGTCACGTAACACTGAAAACTTTATCAAGAAAGGGAGTTGGGGGCTTCCCTGGTGGTGCAGTGGTTGAGAGTCCACCTGCCGATGCAGGAGACACAGGTACATGCCCTGGTCCGGGAAGATCCCACATGCCGCAGAGCAGCTAGGCCCATGAGCCATGGCTGCTGAGCCTGTGCGTCCAGAGCCTGTGTGTCCGGAGCCTGTCATCCAGAAAATTTGGATGACACTTTGGTGTGGCTGGAAAGAGCATGGTGAGATTTTTGAGGGGAGAAGAATGAATAACAAAGAAATTGGAGAGAGAAGCCAAGATAGGGAATATAAGCAGAGATGAAGGACAGATAAGAAACACTGAAGGGAAAACATTAAATTGAAAGGAGAGAAAGAGTCAGGTAAAAAAAAATGTTGTGAAGAAAGATGAAAAAAGAATGGTCTTGAGAAAAATAATGGCTTCTCCTGCCCAGGTGTTATACAGCATGAAAAATTTAGAGGGGGGGAAGAAAACCTTAAAAAGATATCACAGTCACAAAAGGAAGACCAAAGGTAGAAAGTAGTCGGTATAGAGGAGGGAAAGGAGAAAGACAGATGCTGTACTGATTGGAGAAGCCACACTTTTTAATTATTGGAAATGCTTCCATTGTGGCTGCAAGCTTTCCAAATACAAGATCACTTATGATCCTCTGGGGGCTTTTTACTATTGTTTCATTTTTTGTTTACTGATTATTACCATACCTTCATGGGTAAGTTTGAAAATCCACCATCTGGCCAAAGCCTGATTGACCATTTACCAATTCGATTCAACCTTGCACCCTTCTTTCAAATCCCTTTACAGCGAGGTTAAAACACACACACGTACACACACAGCTGCCTATGAACAGAATGACCAAGTTGTGTCTAAACAAGGAAATTCAAGCAGTACATTAAAACAATTTTCTTGAAATTGAGAGAAGTATTTCACTTCTAGTATGACTATGGCTATGTAGGTCAGTATTTCTACCTTCTCTCCTGGAACTGGTAAGAAACCAAAAAGGAACAATAACAACAAAACTTGAAAACTCCATTTTCATGTATAAAAGAGACAGATATAATCTGCAATCTCCAAAATATGTCTAAGGGTTGCCCGAAACAAAGTCTCATTAAAAACAAGTGAAGAGAAGAAGCATGAAGAGTAGCAGGAAGGCCCAGATCTCATAAAATGCCACCAAAAGTACATTTCCTAGAAGAGAGGGGCTTAAGCTGAAGAGCAGTAGCTACATCCTTTGTTTGCAAGAGATCAGTACAGAAACTAGGGTGAGTAGGGCAGAGGTCAGAGTGAGCCTCAATCCAATTTGATTCAGAGACATACTATAAGTCACACAGACCAACCATACCTTCAGGAAGCAGTCTGTCTCTGCGGAAGTATAAGAGAAGAGACTCTTACAGGTTGTGAAACCCAGGAAGCAACTCTGGCCCCTCCCCACCCTCCACTCCCAGAACATAGCTGGTCCAGGAAAATCTAACTATTTCAACGGTGAGCAGAAAAAAAAAGGGGGGGTCGTGGTGGGGGAATTGATATAGCATTAAGAGAAAGGTATTAGAAGAAGAAATATGGAAAAGAGAAGCAAAACTTTGTAACACATGAAGACTGCTCATGAGAAAATTTTTCTCCAGAGCAGAAGAAAATTGTGAATATTTCAGTTTATCCGTTGCTCTGTAACAAACTACCTAAAACTTAGTGGCTTAAAACAACAACCACTTATTATATCTCATCTTTTTCTGAGTCACGAATTCAGGAAGTACTCAGCTGGGTGATTCTTCTGCTCCACATGGTTTCAACTAGGGTCACTTGCTAGTTTTCAGCTTGTGACTTGGTTGGTCTGGAGGTTCAACAAGGTTTCATTCACGTGATTAGCACCTTGTCAGTGATGTCTGGGCTCAGCTAAGCTACTTTTCCACCCCAAGTAATCTCAGAATCTGTCCACGTAGCCTTTCCAACATGGTGGTCTCAGGTTTCCTACATGGTGGCTCCAAGAGAAAGGAAGTAGAAGCTTCCAGTTTCTTAAGGCCTGGGTACTGAAACTAGCACAGTTTCACTTCTGCAATGTTCTGTTATCAAAGCAGTCACAGAGCTCACCCAGATTCAAGGCAAGGGGCATAGATCCCACCTCCGAGAGGAGAGTCAGAGAATTTGCAGCCATCTTTAATCCACCACTGTGGTCAAGCCTTTCACCATAAATTGTAAATAAATCAACCAATAGCCTCTATGAAGGAATGTTACAAGAAAAATATGACAGACATAATACAAAAAATCTATCATACCAATTAATGTAATAAATTTTACTCACTGATTTAAAAAAATATCTTCAGATTGGATCATAAGACAAAACCTAACTCCAGGCTCTATATAGGAAGCACTCCTGAAACAAAGTGATTCAAGAAAGCCATAAACAAAAGAACAGATAAAGGTGTACTAGGCAAATATAAACCAAAAAAAAAAAAAAAAAAACTCCACAGGATTTGATCTTCTTATCAGAAAGGGTAGAATTCAGGCTGCAAAGCAATAAACATGAAAAAAGGGCACTATATAATGGTAAAAGGCTCAATTCACAATGAAGAAAAAACATTATTTAATATCCAGGCACCAATATTTATAAATATTCAGAAATATACCAGTAGTAAGAGATTTAATTTAGGTTTCTCAGTTTAGGACATATTAAGAAGATAAAAAGTAAGGAAAAAAAATCACAGACCTAATTAACATAATTAATAAGATAGATATAATTAATCTATATCAAACTCTGCACTTCAAAAGTAGATCACACCTTATTTTCAGTCCCCATGGAATATAATCATATATGTGAATATGTATTCAGCCACAAACAAAAGCTTGAAAAATTCCAAAAAGTAGGAAATGCATAGAAAATGTCCTCTGATCATTACACAATAAAAAAGAAATTAAAATACAATATTGGAAAACAAAAAGCTATTTCCATCTGAAATGTTTAAATTCTCTGCTAATCAACTCTTGGGTCAAAAAAGAAATACAAATCCAAGCTGGAGAATTTTTAGAAAACAATGTTAACGAAAACATTATATTTCAGAACCTGTGGTAAAGATGTCAAACAGTGCTCAGAGGAAAAATGATAGCATTTAATACATTAACAAAAAGAATGAAAAACAAATATGGGGTAGGAGAGTAAGGAACAAACTATTAGGTATAAAATAAGCTACAAGGATATACTGTGCAATACAGGGAATATAGCCAATATTTTAAAATAACAATACATGGAGTAAAACCTTTAAAAATTGTGAATCACTATACTGAATACCTGTAAATTATATAATATTGTAAAGCAAGTATACTTCAATTAAAAAAAAGAATCTGACTCAAACTGTGAGAAAAAAAGAATAACAAAATAAACCAAAGGAAAAAAGAAGTAAGCAGTTAAAGATAAAAGAATTTATGATTTTGAAAACAATAAAAAGAAAGTAATACTAATAAATACAAAAGCTGATTTTTAAATGAAAAATGCTTTAAAAATTAGTTAGACTGCTAGCTGATCTAATCAAGATAAAAATTCAGTTGCAGAAATAAGAAATCATAAAATGAAAACAAATAGCAAAACGAGGGAACTGAAAAGAATATTCATCTTTTGAAAATGAATTAGAAAATCTGGCTGGATTAAACAGGTTAGGAAAATATAGTTTACCAAATGTACCCAATGAGAGATAGAAAATCTAAACTGGCCTCTGAAAAAGAAAAAATAAAAGCTGTCAAAACGCTACTTATCCAACCCTCAGTGACACCTGTCAATTATTTCTCACACACAAAACAAATGGCAAATCTATCTCACGTCTGCATATGAATGCAAAAAATCTTTAGTAAATCTTAAATAGGATAATATTTCAAAATCCAGTGAGTTTTAGTCAAGAAATGCAAGGACACTTCAATGTTAGGTAATCCACTAATATAATTCATAATATTAATATAGCGGTACTGGAATTATAATTCATTATATTAATAGTCCTACAGAGAAAAATCATGATCATCGTATTTAGCAAAATTTAGGAACTATTTTTTATTAAAAATCTCAATAAAAAATATATGGATAATTTCTTAACATGATAAAATATATATTTCAGTCTAAAAGCAAGCATCACGCTTAAAAGGAAAGAACCATAAGCATCAGTTTGCAATCTTGTTGCACATGAAATCACTAGGAAATCTTTAAACAGTTTAAAGTACTGATACCTGGGTCCTGTCTCCCAGAGAGTCTGATTAATCAGCCTGGACATTGGGATTTTTAAAAGCTACCAAGTCTAATGGGCAGTCAAAGTTGAGAACCACCTTTACATTCAGAAACAAAGTCGGGGTGCCCACAATTAGTACCATTATTTAATATTATACTCAAGGTACAATTGTACAATTAATGTTGTATTGGAGGTCAATGCAATTATATAAGAGAGAATTATAAAATTTGGAAAGAGGAAGTTAAACATATCACTATTTTAGATTATATGATTTGGGGGGGTAAACTCAAGAATTTGGCTTTAGATTTAAAAATTACTGCAAGCAACGAGAACTCATATAGCAAGCAATAGGTTTTATAGAACACAACTGGTTATAAAATATAATGAAAGAAAATACGAATAGCAACAAAAATGTAAATATCTAGCCATAAACTTAAATAGAAATGTACAAGACTTATATGAAGAAAACTTGAAAATACTATGAAGGATTCAAAAGAGGACTTGAACTAATTGAAAGACACATATTTTTGGATAGGAATGGTCGGCGTCATAAACATGTCAATTCTTTCTAATTTCATTTATACTTTTAATGTCATCTCAATAAATATGCCAAATTTTAAAAAACTAGGCCAGTTGATTCTAAAATTCACATTGAAAAGGAATCAGTGTTAGCCAGGAAAATTCTAAACAGAAGGTGGAAGATGTACTAAATTTATTTTAAAATATAATAAAGCCTCAATAATTAAAACTATGTACATAGTTATGGTACAAGCATAATCAGAGTAACCAATGGAACTGAAAAGAGACTCCAGAAATAGACTCAAGTATACAAAGAAATTCAGTATATGATAAAGATGGCATTTCAGTGGGGGGAAAGATGGGTTATTCAATAAATGATATTTGACAAACTGCATAGCCATCTGGAGAAAAAGTGTTCTATTTACACCTTACCTTGTATATTATGATAAATTCCAAATGTATCAAGGATTTAAATGTAAAAATGAAATCATAAAGGTACTAGAAGAAAATACAGGAAAATTTATTTATTCCCTTGGAGTAAGGATGACTTTCTAACTGAAACTCAAAATTCAGAAGCCATAAAAAAAGAATGATAAAAATTGACTCCATAAAAATAAAAAGAAACTTCTGCATAAAAAATCATAAAGACAAAGGGCAAATGGAGAATATCTCTACAAAATATTTTTAATAAAGAATTAAACTATGAATACAAAAAGTACTCCTAGAAATCAATGACAGAAAAGCCATTAACATAGGAATGGAGAAAGGATAAGAACAGATAGTCCCCAGAAAAGGAATTCAACTGCCTCTTAACCATACGTTAAAAAATTAAAATGCTTAATCCTACTAATAATAAGAAATATATATATGAAAACTACACTGAGAATTCTGATCTAGAGGAAAATAAAGTTTATAAGAAGAAGATATAAACTTAGACCTGGAAAGATTCTAAAAGGAAATTGAGCTATTTGTAATGAGGTGGATAGACCTAGAGTCTGTCATACAGAGTGAAGTAAGTCAGAAAGAGAGAGACAAATACCGTATGCTAACACATATATATGGAATTAAAAAAAAAATGTCATGAAAAACCTAGGGGTGAAACAGGAATAAAGACACAGACTTACTAGAGAATGGACTTGAGGCTATGGGGAGGGGGAAGGGTAAACGGTGACAAAGCGATAAAGAGGCATGGACATATATACACTACCAAAAGTAAGGTAGTTAGCTAGTGGGAAGCAGCCGCATAGCACAGGGAGATCAGCTCAGTGCTTTGTGACCGCCTGGAGGGGTGGGATAGGGTGGGAGGGAGGGAGACGCAGGCGGGAAGAGATATGGGAATATATGTATGTGTATAACTGATTCATTTTGTTGTGAAGCTGAAACTAACATACCATTGTAAAGCAATTATACTCCAATAAAGATGTTAAAAAAAAAAAAGGAAATGTGGCTTAATTTAAAAAACTTAAACATTCATACTTCTGTAAAATTTTACTTTTGTATCTCATTGTACTTTCTTTTCTTGGATAGAAGTTTCTCTTTGGCGTGATTTTGAACCAACCACGAAAATAAAGAAGGAATAAATAAAAGAGAAGAAAGTCTTAATATTACTGTGCAATAATTGGAAAAGTAAATGAAAAGAAGGGAACATGTATATATGTAGCTGAGAGGTAGGAGGATGACTCATGATTATCGAAAATATGTTAGGATGTAAAAGAAAAGTATTGCCTGGGGCTAAATTGCCAGCAGTGAAACACAGAAGAAAGATGCTCAGCTGGCTTTAGAGAGGAGATAGAAGAAGTAGGAAGCAAGCCCTCAAGACCAGGCTGTGGCCAGGAGGGGGCATTTCAGTCTGGGACAGCTTGGTTGCTGCCTTGATGTAGGGGAAAAATTAAAGTAGCTTCAGAGAGCAAAAGGGAACAGCATGCAGAATGTTAGGTGCTATTGTGCTTCTAAAGTCAGGGTCCAATCCTCAAAAGGTACCGTTAACCCTAATAATATAAAATTACTTAAAATATAAATTCTATTTCTTTAATAATAAAACCTAACATGTGAATCAATATACATTCTAATAAGAGAGAAAAGAGAAAATCTCACCAGTCAAAACAAATCACAGTTAGATTTTAATTGCATTGCTTCACACCATGCTGACAGGGAAAAGGTAGGACATTCCTGTCAAATTATGCCAGTAACTGCCTGGTTTCTGTCATAAAAGACAGATTATTTTTAAAATGTGCAACTCATTTATTCAAAGTTCAACATACCTACTATAGTACTCAATAAATGTTGGTTGACAATCGTGATTTTCTGTGTTTCAGGTTTGGAATGTGGAGCTATTTTAAAATAACCTTTAAAGTATAGGGTTTTTGTTTCCTTGTGATCTTTTGCTTCTTTATTTAATTTTAATTTAGACATGGTTCTTTGATTTTAAGCTGGGCTTATTTTGTAGGGTTTTTTTTCGCAAGCTCCATTAACAGTTTCAGAAAATTGTACTTTTATTTATTTACCTGAATCAGTGTTTCTTTTATATATACTCAATTCAAAAGGTTGACAAAGTCTCCAAACATATACCACAGACCATTTAACCAGCATTTTAAATGAAAATAAAGGTGGTTTTAGCAGCATACAATAATTATAGATCTACATTTATCCTACAATATGCTAATGGGCAACTGATTAGGTTGTAGATATCCTAGAGTCCTCAGTAATATTTATGTATGAATCTGCATGAATTACAACTTCAGCTGTTCCTCACTTTCAGCATAATGTTTCTCTATGTGTAGTTCTTATATAAGTGAAGCATACTTGGCCATTTCCTACTATGTGTATCTTCTGGATTTATCTCTTGTCACTCTACAATTAGGTTGTAGTAAAATTGGTGTTATATTTGCAGTGTCTAAATGATGCCACATAATTTAACTGAACCAGAGATATAAATTACTCTGAATCAGCTGAAAACAGAGTCTGGCCAAGGAAAAGGAAGGATAGGATTATCTTTGAAATTCCTCACAAGCTATCTCTGACCTTTTGCTATGTCAACATTTTGAAGGTACTTTCTCTGATTCCTTGAAGATAAGCAGCTCCATGAAGACAGGGCTGGTGATCTGAGGCAGATCAGAGTAATATAGAGAAACATTTGAAATATACTCAAAGGGGATATTTAAGCATTAATAATTTTCTGGGTTATGCATGTAATATTAAAATAGTTTCATGCAGTAAATACCTATGTATTATGTCCACAGTATTTGAGCTTTTATAACCATTATCTTCAATCCTTGTGATACTGAGAGGTAGACAATTGACAGATAAGGAAACTGAGACTCACAGAGTTAGGTAATTTCCCTCAGAATGTCATTGCTGTAAGGGGTAGCCATGATGGAAATACAGCCACTTCCTATTCCAAAGCCTGGGAAGTTGGCACTCAAACCATGGTGCATGAACACAGAAAGTGAAAATGCACTGAGGTTGAGTTCAAAAATTGGCAAGATGCTTTCATTTCTTTGAAACAGCTTTGATATCCTTTACCTCCCATCACCCCTCTCAGAACCACCCTTAGCCTAATCTAGTTCCTTTTTAGCTCACTTATGAATAGTGGCATTATGAGAAAGCCAGGAGTGTAAGTCTCTGGCATATCTTCAATAAATATAGTCTCTATTACTTTGGACAAAGTAATAGTTATCCCCTCAGAGCCTCATTTGAAAAGTATGGATGAAAGCAAAGTGATCAGGGAGATTAATGAAATCACAGTTGTGGATTGTAGTCCATCCTCAATAACGGTTTCCAGCTTCTCCTTCATTTTGACAATAGTTGTCTTGCTGGTTTCTTGGGCGATAGCTTATCTTCTGCCTCTAGTCTCCACTCAACTTGCATCATCATGCAACCAAGTTCTATAAGGGAAATGACCCGTGACCAGGAGTTGTAAATGAGAGTGATCCCTTTACTGAGTTATGTGACATGCTCCTTCACTTCCCTGACTATCCACCAGGTACAGAAAACAGCAGCAAATAAATTCATAAAGTTACCCTGGGCCACTACCAGCCATCAAGAAACCAAGGGGACCAGGGATGAGGCAGACTGAGGACAGTGGCAGGAACTGGGAAGTGGAGATGCAGAAAGATGTAGCTTCCTCTACCATTCAGAACTGTCTAGGTTGCAAGAGGCAGACAATCCAAACTAACTGAAAAACACAAACTAATAAAAGGGGAATTTATTAGGTCATTAACTAAAAGGCTAGGTGTGGCTGGATAGGGGCTCAAGGGATATCTTTAGGACGTGGCTTCTCTCTCCCAGGTCAGCTCTCTGTTGGCACTGATCTCAAACAGTTAATTTCCCATTGGTACAAAGTAGCCATAGTAGTTCCATCTGTACCTTTTCAATTCAATGGAAATAGAAAACCTGTCTCTGCCCTCCCATTCTCAGAAGTCTCATTATAACATGTTTTATATTATAATGAGGTTGAGTCTCTGAATGGGTCATATGCCCATCCTTGAACCAACTTCTGTGGCCTGGGAAATGGGATGCACTCACTGGTGTAGGTCCAGATCACATGCTCAACCCTGTGACCAATCATGGAGGCCTGGGCAACATTATGTGTTGATTATCTCAGGGCAGGGATTTCCACCAAAATTCAGAGATACTAGATGTTGCCTCCAATGCTATCCACAGGGTAAAGGCTAGAGAGGACTTCGTGATACCCGGCCAACTCCCTCATTGAGAACAAGCGTCCTGGGGCTTCCCTGGTGGCACAGTGGTTGAGAGTCCGCCTGCCGATGCAGGGGACACGGGTTCGTGCCCCGGTCCGGGAAGATCCCACATGCCGCGGAGCGGCTGGGCCCGTGAGCCATGGCCGCTGAGCCTGCGCGTCCGGAGCCTGTGCTCTGCAACGGGAGAGGCCACAACAGTGAGAGGCCCGCGTACCACAAAAAAAAAAAAAAAAAAAAGAACAAGCGTCCTTTCCTTAAGAGGACCATACACTAAGGACGTGCAGAACTGACCTGAGGTGGGTAAGGACTTGTGTATTAAAGGACCTGAGAGAAGGCCAGTGGGCCAGAGCAGAGTTAGTAAGGTTTAGAGAATGGCTTGAAATAATATTGGGGAGATAAGAGCAGCAAGATTATGAAAAGCCTTGTAGGTTATTAAGGAGTGTTGCTTTTAAGTACAATGGGAAGTCACTGGACAGTAAAAACATTAATCCAGGAATATATGTTTTTTAAAAAATCATTCCAGTGACTTTATAAAATTAGAGCAGAAAGGAGATACTTATTTCATTCAGAATTATGTCTATTAAACTATTTCATTTCAGCTTTCCTGATGTATGACTCTAGGCATACTGCTTTTCTTAGGACAAGAGAACATGCTTAATTCTTTAAGTCATTATATTCATATTCATTTCTAAAATGCATATTTCTTAATTATAATAAATGAAATACTTTAATATGTCAATGTGTAATGTCTATGAATTATTTTCAATTATATTTGAGTGCAGCAAACATCATGTTACCTAATGATTCCAAAATAAAGCAAATTAAACCTGGAAAAGAAGTCCTCCCTATGACATCATCTCTGCCCTCTAACTTCCACACCCAGAGAAGGTAGCCTGCCTGCCTGAATCTGTGTCCAGTTGTTATCTACATGGAGGTCACTTGGAGAAAAGTAGATAGGGATGTAACTTCCCAAGTCAGCTCAGGTGTTCCTGGTCCCCAAATCCTACGAGAGCCTTCTGCACAGCCATCAGCAGGGACATTGTAGCAGGCAGATCTGTGCAGCCCAGACACCAAGAGACATCACATAAGAAAGAGCCCTTTCTCACCAACTATTTCAGGTTGTGGAGCCTCAGGGTAGTGAAAAATGAACCAGTACTAATGGTTTTGCTAATCAGAAACAGTGACTGAGATAAGATCTTAATTTTCTATTCCCTAGACCTTGCAGTGCTATATCATATATTCATGAAGTAATAATTTTGTAGAATATAGAACCACAGAAAGCTAGGGCTAAAATGACCCCCTCCTTAACCTAATGAAGAAGCAAAGGCCACGAGAGGGGTAGATCCTTGATCAGGCTAACATACCAAGTTGAATCACTGATTCAAAACCAAAATAATTATTATAATAATAATTTAATTTAAATTCTATATTCCCAGTCTCCTGGGATAAGAAAACTATATTTATTTATATATTTGCATGATGCTTTCACAGTCATAATTCCATGTATCTTTACAATTTTAGAATAACAATATATCAATCCAGGACCACTTTAAGCTAATTTTTTAACTTGGGGTTTTCCTGGACCACGTAGGAAGCATAAATTTGAATCCCAAAACTATCTCAAAATGTGGTGGCTTATAACAAGTCATTTGTTTGCTAGCTGTTATGATTGCTAGGGGAGACTTTTCGTCACTAGAGGCTAAGCCAAAATTAACGAGTTTCCTGGCAATAGACTCAGAGTGGGTGGTCTAAGATGGCCTCACTCACTCGACTGGCGGATGGTACTGGTCCCGTGTCTTCAGGTGACTAACCTGAGTTTACACATGTGGGTGGGCTCCAAAAACCCAAGAGGGAGGGGCAGACACCACTGGATGAGTGCTTTTTCAAGCGCTTGTATCATGTTTGCTAATGTCCCATTGGTCATAACAACTCACATGGCCAAGCCCGGTGTCAGTGTGGGAAGGGACTTCAGAAAATCTCAGATACACGCAGGTGTGGTTTACTGGGGGCCATTACTGTAACAACCTACCTCAGGGCCCAAGAGCTGAGCAAGGAATAATAGACGGCCTTGCTTTGCGGAAGACACGGAGTGAAATCCTGGCTCCACCTGTGTGCAATCTTAGATAAATGACTTACCCTCTCAGAGCCTTGGTTTCCTCTTGGGGAAAATAATAACTACTTCACAGAGATTGTTGTAAAGTTTAAATAATGCATATTAGATCTCTGCCTAAACATGCTTTAGTCGGCCCCATCCAAAATGTTTTCGTCTTGACCCTGCTTCTGCTTCAAGATTTCACCTTGTTGCATTCTCTCTCTTTTGCAGCCTTGAAAAATTTCATTGAAAAGGCATTCTGATTTAAAAATCATATATGCCCACTGTAATATAAAATATATATATATATAACTCTATAGAGATGGAAATAGCGGCTCCTCTTCCACCATTCAGCCCATCCTTTTCATTCTGCACTATCCTCCTAAGTGAGGCTCCGGACTTCATGACAACTGCATCACACTGATGACTCTCAAATCTGAATGCCCAGGCCTGTCCTCCCCCACTCAGAGTCATTCACCCACCACATGAGCAGAAGTTCTCAGTTTTTAGCATTCGCCAGAATCACCTGGAGGGCACGTTAAACCCTGATTGCAGGGCCCCACCTCCCAGGGTTATGATTGAGTAGATTTTCAGTGGGGCCCAAGAATTTGAATGTCTACTACATTCCCAGATGATACTGATGCTGCTGGTCTGAGGACCACACGATTAGAACCATTGGCCTAGAAGCACTTCACTTCAACTTGTGCAAAGATCAACCATTCCTCTTTCAAGACCTTCCCCTTCCTGAATTTTATGTAACAGGTAATGGCATTGATCCTGTTGACCAAACTAGAAACCAATTGTAATAAAGGGTGCTGAGCAGTTAGAGTATAGTATCAAGTTGCTCTGGTTACTATTTCTTCCTTCCTGTTTTCCCAGATGGCTTCAGTCCTCATCAATTTCATTATCTATTAAACAGTGCCACCCGGTTATAAAGTCAAATACCTTTTGCTTTAAAATAATTTGTCTCATCAGCTTCCTATGGTTGATGTGGAAAATTATGTAATTTTGTTATTTGCTTGGCCTACTGATAAGGTAGAAGAAATAAGTTTTGCCACTGGAATCAAGATGTCTAATAAATCTGCATCCTCTGGTACTTTTCTGTGAAGTATTATAGGATGCCAGTATCTCACAAGAAAAAGATAGGAGGGGCTCTTCCAAGTTTGAAGGTGCAGATCACACTAGGGAAGTAATTTCACTTGTCATTCCTGATATTGGTACTCCATCTTTTACCATGTTGCAAGAGTTGCTACATTGTAGAGAAGGGCCTAAACCTTATACAAAGCTGGTTCAGACTTACTTTTGCAAAGGCTGGAGATAGTCATGCCTTAGTGCCCACGGTGTCCAACCAAGAAAAAGTATACAAATCTCTCAGATTTCATGAGCCAGATTTTTCTGTTTTCCAGCTATAGAAAAGGGAGTCCTGCGTCTCTCTCAAGGGGACTATTTTACTAGTTTCTCCTTAACTACACTCCTGTCTCTCCTTTGCCCCCTCCAAGCTATCCTCTATTCTGTGCATCAGAACACTCCATCTAAAACCCAGGTCTGATAATGTTATTCCCTTATTTTAGAATTTATAAGGAGGCTATCCATTGCCTACAGGAAAGCACAGCCAACAGTTTGTTGTTGCTCTTGAATGGAAAAGAAGTTGGGGCCAGACTATGAAGGCCCATTAATGCCATTCAAAGGATTCTGGCTTTTATCCTGCAGGCAATTGGAAGCCGTAGAAGGTTTAAAACAAAGGAATGACACATAGGATTCGTTGTTACTGTTTTTATTTTATTTCCACTCTGATATTAGTATAGAAGGTAGATTTGGGAAAAAATTAGGCAGCAGAAGACTGGAGACAGAGAAACTGGTTAGGAAGCTGTTTTGTTAGTGAAGTAGGGCATGAGGAGAAGGAATGGAGTAGTATCTAATCTATAAGAAATATTTGTCTTGGTGTTGGTGGTGGTGGCTGGTGAAATGAGTGATCCAGGTTAGCAATTCTGAAACAATCCCAGCTGTTATTGAGATGATGAAGATATAATAGCCTGGGTCTTCTCTGTGCTCTTGATGGAAGTGAGATCATCCCAGGTTGCTCACGATATTAGCATTTCATAAGCTGTTGGGAGAGCTTGGGCCATGAGCTGAAGCTGAGCTTCCTAAGTCCCCCAACATCCAGGATTAAATCAAATGCATCGCAGTGATCAGCATGGCCTTTGGGCTTGTCACACTTAACAGCATTTCCTACCTCTGTGTCCTGAGAATTAAATCTTCCCCATGGAGGCAATCATATGCATTTAACACTGGGATGATAAATTCTTTCTTATTTGGTTTTTAAAATTAAGAAAACTGAGTAAGGCAGCAATTCCGGATTGTGTGAGGAAATGTGATAATGAGTGGCTTTGTGGGCTCTGCCAAGTTCTCTCCATCATGTTACCAGGGAGATGGTGAACACCTAAAATCGGTGCAGCTGGGGCAGAAGAAGCTAAAGTAAAAAGTCCCATAGGGCAATTTTTTTGTTTCCTAAAACTTAAATTCTTAAGACAATTTTATAATACAAATTAAATTAGATTTATTTGCAGAAGACAAATAAAATGTAAAAGAGAATAAAATATTTTAGCAGAGCCCACAGAGGCCTCACCTATAGTACATGCCTATTAAATATTAAACAATCTAAATCAGGGACAGTAAATTCATGATAAATAATTAGAAATATAACCTGAATAAATCCCATAGTCCCATGTGGTTTATTCTTTGTACTATATAAACTGTTTTAAATTTTACCAGGTGTCTCAAAAATTGTCAAAGGAGGATGTGCAATTTATTTAAAGTAGAAAATCTTAAAATTTCTCTCCCCAGGACTGCCTCTTTCAGTGTCCTTCACCTAGAACCAACCTTGTCCTCAAAATTTTCTCTTTCCCACTCTCAACACCCAACTCTCAAAAATGCTTGCTGATATCATGTGACCAATGTCTCTCTCCTCTCCTTCCCTAATTACCATTTCTTTCAGCTTATTATGCATTTCCTCTAGCTCCTCTGGTTTCTTAAAAGGCTCTTCTTTATTTTTTACCCGAATTCTGTACAAAAGAAAAAAGAAAAAATCCTTTCTTCTCAGAAGCAAAAGGCAGAAGGGGAGATTGCAAGAACTGATACAGTGATCATTTTTGTCCCTGTTACACATTAATATTTTTATACCTGTTATAGGAAAAACCAAGAATAATATGAAATATATCACTAACTTTGAATAACATCAGAATTAGGCAGTGATTAGGAACATGAGCTTCAGAATCAGAAAAACCTGTGTTAAGACTCTGGCTCTGCCATTTGCTCCTTCCCTAGATTTCAGCGTCTACAAATGCAAAAGGACATGGATTAGAATTGAATTGGATAATTCATGTAAAATATCCAGCATAGTTCCTGGAAACTTTTATTATAATTATTGAATAAGGTATGTTGTGAATATTTTATTATAATTATTTGTATAAATTATGAGTGTTTTATTATAATTATTCATTCTTATCTTGGGGGAAAATAGTCCATAGGGAACAGGAATTTAGCCCAGGACAATCCTTCCTACTGGTACAAAACATTTAACAATCCAGAAAACAAGTTACTTTCCATCCTCAACCCTAGAGAAACAAATGCTATTTTCCCCATAGGTCATAAAGTATTCCTGCCTTCTCATGTGGTCACATGCTCAGTGGAGTTCCTGGCAACTCAACACACATCAATGGATTGATTAATGGACTGTTGAAAAAACAAATATCTCAGGGACACCAGATGCAAACCAAGTAGCAATGAGCCTGAAAGTCTGCCTGGTGATAGAATGAAGTATGTGCCCTTCTTCAGTCACTCCCGGACCAACTCTATCAACCAACAGTTGTGTAGATGCAAGTAGCCCACATGAGTTCTCTTTCCCCATCAGCTGGTAGAGTAGATAGTTCATTTGTTCACTCATTCACTGGACAGTTTTTGAGCTCACATTGTGTGCCAAGCATTGTGCTTTTCACAGAGGAAAGGATAGGGTTCTAACTCTAGGGAGGTTCTCTTCAGCAAGGAAGAGGTATCACAGACCAGTGCTCCTCAAACTAGAATGTACATACAATTCCCCCTGAGAATCTTGTTAAAATGCAGGTTTTGATTTAGTAGCTCTGGGATGGGCTGGAATTTTACATTTCTAATAAGTTCCCAGGTAATATGCACACCATTCATCTCGAAGTTCACTACTCAAAGTGTAATCCTCAGACCAGGAGCGTGGGTAGGTTGTCAATTTAAGAGTGCTGATGCCTATTAATTCAGTTGAATTAGTTCCCTCCTGTTATTTTGTAGATTCCCAAGCACACATAGCCCTGTCCATCTGATTATGCAGCGGGATCAAAGGGAAGATGAGAGATGCTTATGTGAAAATAGCCATCATTGTAAGGAGGGAAGAACCCAACGATATCAGATTTGTTTGATTTTCTGTAATAAATCCTGAAAGGTCAGAAATAGCAAATTCCCAATTTTAAATGTTTCCCTGTCACTTCCCAGTCCGCCCTGCTGAGGAGGGCTAGATGTAGAGGACAGTGGGAAGAGGGCGGGTACCATACAGTAACTACTGGATGCAGAGCCAGACTCCACCCCTTCCTACCTAGATCACTCAGCTGAAATGAGGAAATTTTGTGTTTTAATCTCTAAATCTCAAAAGTGGGAATGCTTATCATACCCACCTAAGAGGCTTGTTGTAGTTCATGAGATGATTTGCAGAAAGCACCTATCACAGTGCCTGCAGTGACCATTCAATGGTATGTGTCATTATTATTGTTATTAAATAAAACTGGGAACCATGATAAATATTCTTTATCAGTACTTTGTCAAGGCACACTGGAGAAAGATAAATCTAAATTAGAGCCCATACTCTGACTCATGCAGTTTTAAATCAGACTGGTAATGTTATGTGAGCACAGGTGTTTCATAGTTTGGTTTCTCTTCTAACACGTGAAAAAAAATGATCAAAAAGAAGAGAGAGAAAACAATCACTATTTGAAAGCGAATGAAGGGCGCCACCCTCCTCCCAGCCCTTTTTTTTTCTTACTTTGACATCTCAGTGTGTGTTTTTTTTTCTTTTAGCTGTGAGTTCTGGGATAGGTGATAACTGCCAGTAATAGGATTAGCATTGATTTCTTTAGCAAGAACAGAGATGTGGCAGTTCCAACCATTTCCTGAACTGCCAGCTTTGAAATATCAAAAAAAATAGAGAGAGAGAAAAAGAAAAAAGGAAAGAAAGAAATGAAAAGAAAGAAGTCGGTAGGGGGAAAATACAGCTTTTAGAGAAATGGAAGCGTGTGTGAATCCCACTGTGCGTGTCTGTGTGTGGGCATATGGACACACATGTGCACATAGACGGATACAAGATCACTCAGACACGTGTAGTTCATGCCAATATTTTGTTGTTTGGTGATAAAGGATCAAAAGCTCTGTCTCTGTTCTGCTTCAAAAAAAGGTTTTAAACATTCATTTGGCTTTCTTTTTCTTTCATTTCTAACACATTTACCAACTGATCTTTCATAGTTATCCTTGAATTCTGACTTTTGTAACCTTGAAATTCAAACAAAGGAAAGAAGTGTCTCAGAGAAAGACTGTACAGTGGGCCCTGCCAGAGTCACGCCCCCCAGGATTCCTTTTCTCTGAGACTAAGTCCACAGGACACCAAAATACAGGATCAAGTTCTCCAAATCTCAACCAAAGTGTCTCCTTAAAAATAGCTGGTCGACCTCCTGTAGGAGACCCAAGTCTTCACATCCGAGCCAAGGAGTTGGGGGTCTACCCTCTTTTCCAAAGGTGCCAAACACAAATCCAAGCAGGGGCTGAGGCAATGCCCTCCAGCTTCTGGTGCTAAAACTAAAGAGGAAGAAAAATGGGGCAAAGGGTGGGCTTCTTCCACAGCCTTTGAGCTACTTTGGAAGCAAAACTAGTATAAAGCAGGATTTGAAGTCAAGATATCTGGTCAATCACATAAGTCAGATCTTGAGGCTCAACAATTTAGAAATAGAGAATTTTCTAGAAGAAAGAAGTAGAGGAAGGGATAGTGAGAGGTGGTTCTCTTTGATGTCTCCTTGGGTTGGATATATCCAAATCAATACAGGTGATTTGGGGGAAAAAATCACTTTAAGGAGAAAACCCATTAAACCAATAGACTGAGGATTACTTAGCAAATTATTTTATGAATTATGATATCTTATGATGATTATCATTATTAGCTACTATTAATTGAATAGGAGTTATGTACCAGGGACTGTACGAAGTCCTCTGTATGTACTCATTAGCACTTCTAATCTTCATGAAAGAAGTTAGATAATGTCTACTTTACATCTTACAGATCAGGAAACTTAAGCTCAGATAAGTGACTTGCCCAACATCACACAGCAATAAAGTAATAAAGCCTATATTTAACCCCAAACCTGGATGATTCCAATGTCTAGTGTAACTGAGTCACCACCTTTCCTTTAAGGTATTACATTTTCATTTGCTGAGACACCATCAAATGAGAGCCATTCCTCCATATTCATTTATTCATTCATTCACCATCCAATCAGCATCATTTGGGCACCTGATATATATCATCTACAGAGGTAGGACACTGAATTCAAGGATGAATCAGTCAAGGTTCCTGACACAAAGTGCTCAGAGCCACGTGGAGCAGACTGACCCAAGGATAGCACAGAGGAGAAAAGACAGTACCTTCACAAAGATAGGGTTCTACTTGAACTGGAGGTTGAGTAGGAATTCATAGAATATACACGTTATAGTAAGTAATTTCTTAGCTGGCTCTAATCAGTAGCTTCAAAACTCCCAAAGGCAAAAATATCCTGTTGAACCATGTATACAAAACACCTTAGCAATAAGTTGAACAGATCAAATATTAACTTAAACTGTTCAACACAAGTTGTCAAGTAATTATTTTACTTGTTGCTTATTCTCATTGAAATAATGTTTGATAGTATATACACATTTTCAAACAACATTTATGCTTTTCTTTCCCATTTGTAATGCTGTTCTTTGGAAAAAAGTAGAAAATTAATATAGCTTACTATGTATTAGTAAACATTTATATATGTATATTTCTGTGTTTAGTTTTATATATGTACACATATATATGAAAATTTAAATCACTCGTAATCCTGCTACTCAGAGTTATCCAAGGTTAACATCTTAGATATATTTCCTTCCAGTACATTTCTATACAGTTATCAATTTAGTGCACAGAATTAGATTTACAATATATATACTGTATTTTAATGTTTTTACCCACATTTCTATCTTTACAATGAACATTTAACACTTTTTTGTGTGACTAAACATTCTCTGACAGTATAACTTCTAATGGTTCCCTAACATTCACCCTCTACATGCCCCATTCCATCCCTGCTCTACAGAACATTTAGGTACTTTCCTTTTTGTTGTTGTTGTATTATGAATTATACAGCAAAGAATATCCTTGTATATAGATTTTTGTGTGCATTTTTAATTATTTCTTAAAGATAAATTCCCAGAAGAGTTATTATCTCATCAAAAGTTTAAAACCATTTTAAAGTTTTTGGTGTGTATTTCTAAATATATATTCAGAAATATAGAATCAATTTGCCTTCCCAAAAGCAGAGTAAGAGTGCCCATCTTCTGCATTCTCACCAATATTGGATATTTCCATTTAAACCACTTTAAAAGTATTTCCCAATTGAGTAAGCAGAAAATTATATCTTGTTTTTATTTGCTTATCACTGAATACTGATGAGGTTAGGCATTTTTCATACATTTATTATCCACTTGTATTTCTTCTTTTGTCATTTATTCATGTCCTTTGCCCATTTTTTAGTTTCCAGGGTTATCTTATTCTTATTGATTGGTAGGCGTTCCTTATAGATTAAGGATATTAACCCTTCATTTGTCAGAGGTGCTGACACAGCCTTAAACACTAGTTCAAACACATCATCTTTTCCATTCTTTAAAGTTCAACTGAGATTTCCACAAACCGAAATAAGCCAACCACGCTCTGTGCCCTGTCTCCCAATCACACAAAACCTACAGCTCTGGAGCATATTATGATTTGCATCTTAATTTACTAATTGTTTCCTTTGCGCTAAGCTTGTTCACATCCTACCCCTCCCAAACTAGAGAGTTCATTGAATATAATACACCATCTAAATCTTCTCCTTTTGCTATCTCCATTGTTTAACAAACAGCCAATTATTTCTCTGTCTTCACACTGTTCCCTCTCTAGTCTAGATACCAGAAACCATGATTTCCAAACACTCTTCTAGGAACTTGGCTCTGTTATTTGCCTAATCTTCAGTTTTAAAGTAGGATCTTTTAAGAATGGCACCAAGGCCATAAATATGTAAGCATGGTCAATGTGGATGGAGCTTAACACTTATTTCTTCATTGGTATAAACTGGACCACCTGTAACTGCTCAGAAACAATACCATAAGAGCTTTTTCTCTCTTGTAGAGAAGAAAGAGACAGGAAGATCTGAGTGGCAATGCATCCTGGAGATGGTGACATTGCATGAACTCTCTCTGATCCCCTTGTTAGGAAGGTAAATAGAAAGAATGGGAGATGCTTCTATTTCATTCTGGCCCAATTACTCTGGATTATGGCTGTCAAATAAAATACAGGTCATCCTGTTAAATTTGAATTTCAGATAAAGAATGAATAATTTTAAGTAGAAGTATGGTCTATACTTCTGAAATGCAAAATTTAACTGGGTATAAAGTATTTTGATTTGCTCAATCTGGCAACCCAACCCTGGATAAAAACCCACTGGGCACTAGAAATTTAAACAGAAGGTTTAGGAAGAGAATATGACTGAAGAGTAAGTAGAGACCAAGGCCATTTGGAGTTTATATGTTGTACATATTGGCAACACAGATTTGAAATAATCTCCCCTTATTAGAGGAGGAAACTTTAAAAAAAAAAGAAACGAAAGCAGCTTCCTGAAGATCCAAAGTAAGAGAAGACTATGAAAATGATTTCCTGTAGGACCTAGAATACATTCCTAGAAAATTGGTCAGCATTCTTAATTGGATACAAGAAGACTGAACCTCTATAGAACAGGAATAGAAACCCAGGAGGTACAAGTGAATCAGGAAGAGATCAAAAGGGAGATAAGTAAGGTGAGGAATTATTGAAAAGAGACCAAAAATTAATTAACAGCATTAAAATCTCCTTTGACACAATAAAAAGTAGAACTTCTTTTAAAATATGAAATCTTTCATGTAGAAGAAAACCTTAGGAAGCTCTCTTAGAATGTAGAGGAAACAGCCAAAAAAAAGAAAAAGAGACAATTATTGCTTTGAAGCCAGAGATAGGATAAACAATGTTAGAATTATAGGTGTTTTAGAAATAACAGGACCAGATAATATAAAAATAGGGTTGAAGGTGCTGGTTTGGGATAAGGTGAAGTAAGCATACTCTAGCTTGCTCTTCCGCTGAATGCAGCTTTAAAACCTGGACAAAAAACTCTGAAAATTATATAGGAGCATGCAGACTGGAATTCAAGTATCACTGAAGCAGTGATATCCCACCAGTATCCCCCAACCTGATCTCAGTGAAGCCCCAAACCCAGAAGTTGGCACCCAGGTACAGAGAATGCTCCAGTGGTAGCTTCCTAGTTCTGGCTCTAGAAGTGGGAAATAGAACTCCTAATGCTCAGATAGACTATGGAAATCCCTATCTTCTTTTTCTTTGCTCCATTCTCAAGCTTCCCAGCCTCCAAGCAAACTCACAGTGGTAGCAGCAACAGAAGTCCCCAGGAGCCAAAACTATGAATGGTGGGTAACTTTCTTCTACCAACAGAGCTGTGTTCCCAAGAGAATGAGGCAAACTTCCCATTTCTCTCCTCTCTCTCTCTCTCTTCTTCCTGCCCTTGTCACTTGATTTTGGACATAGGAGCAGCAGCAGGCAGAAGGCAGGATAACTAAGGCCCCAGTTTTCTGCATGGAGGACTGAAAAGAGAAGCCCCCCAGAAAACAAACAAACAAAAATACCAGGAAGATGGCAAAGAGGGAGGAACTTGGAAAACAAACCCATAAAGTTGTTTACAAACTCCTGAGCACACTTCTAATCATACTTGGATGTAATCCTAAACAGCATCCCAAATAATCTGAGAACTGGACAGATAGACAATCACCTAGCTTCCAGATTGGCCACTGGGTGGCATACATGTGGGCCAGCAGTAAATAGTACTGCTAATGCTCTGAAAATTTAATAAATATTAGAAACACAGCCCACAGAAGACAGACTGAAACTAGCAGCCTGAACCTAACCAGGTTGATTTCCTGCTAAAACAAAAAAATTAAATTCTCCACAGGACTTAACAAGACTTGGAGTCTCATAATAATCAAAATATTGGGATGCAATGCAAAACTACTCAGCATATGATAAACAAAGAAAATATCAGCTCACATGAGAGAAGACAATGAAAGAGACCAACAACAAAATGATACAGATGTTAGAATTATCTCATAAAGTCCTTAAGGCAGCTCTTTTTCTCTAATGCTCAAAAAAAAATGGACACTCTTAAAACAAATGGAAAAATAAAAAGTCTCAGCAAAGAAACATAAGACATCAAGAAAAACCAAATGGAAATTCTAGAATTTAAAAATAATATAACTGAAATTTAAAACTCGATGGATAGGCTCAGTAGCAGAATGGAGATGACAGAGAAAATGATCATGAAACTTGAAGATATTTCCATAGAAATTATCCAATCAGAAAAACAAAGAGAAAAAAGATTGAAAAAAAAAAAGAGAAGAACTTCAGGACCTGAGGGACAAAAACAAAAGTTATTGTCATCCAAGTCCCAGAAGGAGAAGAAAAAGACTACAGTGCTAATGAAGGAATCAATGAAGATGAAAATAAATGAGGAGAAAACATGTTCATGGATTGGAAGATTCAAATTATAGATGTCAATCCTTCCCCAAATTGGTTGATAGATTTAACATAATTCCACTCAGAATCCCAGTAATAGTCTTTGTAGATATAGACAAAATGATCCTAAAATGTATGTAGAAAGGCAAAGGACTTAGCAGAGGTAAAACAATATTTTAAAGAATAATAAATCTGGAGTACTCATACTAGCCAATTTTAAGATTTGCTACAAAGCTACAGAACTCAAGACAATACAAATTTGCAAAGGAATAGACACATAGATCAATGGAACATAATAAATAGTCCAGAAATATGCCCCAACAAATATGGTTAATTGCTTTAATTCCACCTAACAAATTTTAAAAACAAGACCTAAAAGGATCAAAATGTTTCCATGTAACTTAACTGAATCCCAGAACAAAATTCAAGAACCCAGCAACCAACAAGGAAAGACACATGATGTCTGTCATCAGATCAAAAATTACTATGCATGCTTTACAAGCAGGAAAAACAACCCAAATGAGGAGAAATGTCAATCAATGTACACCAACTCAGATCGCCACAGATATTAGAATTAGCAATTGGAAATTATCCCAAATGAATAAAGAGAGAAAATAATAATAATAACAATAACAAAAAACAGGGCATCAGTGCTCTGAATAACAAATTCAGGAGCCTAGTTATACATGTCACTGGAGTCCCTAAAGTTGGGGTGTGGGGAAGGAAAAAGATGTTTAAATAGATAATGGCTGAAAATTTTCCAGATTCAATGAAAACTATAAATCCACAGATCCTAAAGCTCAATGAATCCAAGCACAGAAACGGGAAGAAAGTACACCAAGTTACCTCACAATCAATTTGCTAATAATCAGTAATAAAGAGAATCCATAAAAACAGAGGACAAAAGCTCTGTACAGAGGAATGTAGATAAGTATTACAGTAACTTTCTTTTCAGAAACAATAAAGCAAGAAGATAACAGGTCAATTTTTCAAGTACTAAAGAAAAAAATCAGGATAAATTAGGAGTTTGGGATTAACAGATACACATTACTATATATATAATAGATAAACAACAAGGACCTACTATATAGTACAGGGAACTACATTCAATATCTTCTAATAACCTATAATGGAAGAGAATCTAAAAAAGAATATATATATATATATATATGAATCACTTTGCTGTGCACTTGAAACTAGCACAACATTGTAAATCAACTATACTTCAATTTTTAAAAAAAATTTTTTAAAAAGTCAACCTAAAATTCTGTACCCAGCAAAAATATCTTTCAGAAACAAAGTACATTTGAAGGGGAAAATTTTGATTTTTTGAGAAGAAGCTGAAAGAGTCGATCACCAACAGATCAGCATTACCAAAAAAATAAATAAAAGAAATTCTTTATACAGAAGGAAACTGACACCAGATGGAAATCTGGATCTACACAAAGAAATAAAGAGCATATGACCATTCAAATACTTGTATGTAAATGTTCATAGTAGTTTTATTTGTAATAAACTAAAAACTAGAAACAAGCCAGATGTCCATTGGCAGGTGAATGGATAAACCAATTTCAAGATATCCATACAATGAAATACTACTCAGCAATAAAATGAAATGAACTAGTAACACATGCAACAATACTGATGGATCTCAAAATCATACTAAGTGAAAGAAGCAAGAAAATAAAAGAGTAAATACTATATGATTACATTTATATAAAATTCTACATAATACAACTAATCTATAGGGACAGAAAGATCACTGGTTTACTAGAGATGGAAGGGGTAAGATGGAGGGGGAGAAAGAGGAATTACAAAGAGGCAGAAAAAAACTTATGAGGACAATGGATACATTTATTATTTTAATTGTGGTGATGGTTTCATGGGTGTATATATATGTCTAATTTATCAAATTGTAAACTTTAAATAAGTGCAGTTTAAACCTCAGTAAAGCTATTTTTAAATAGAGAAAGGTGTGATATCTCCCACAGTGGTAGTTTCTTAGTCTTTCACAGTTGAGAAAAGACTGACATTGAGATCATCAGAATTGGCTTTAAAGATGTAAACATATCATCATGCGAGGTCCCTGACAAATGACTATTCTAAGCAGTCCAGCCTGGAAAGGTAGAGAAAAAAGTTTTTATTTAGTAATATTTAGGCAGAGAATACTAAATCTGTAAATACGGTACTCGTTTTTTACCAAGTTGTTAGTTGAAATAGATCAACAGATAAATTTTACATAATCAGGAATCATAACAAAAGTCTATACCTATACTCTGGAACAAATTCATGATTAGGGTATTATTAGACCTGTTCTCCCTATGAAGAAATAGAGCTCAGAGAGGTTGAGTTGGCAAGTTAGCCCAGGATCACATAGGTAGCAAACGGCAGAGTCAGAACCCTCATACAAGCCGCCTAACTCCAGAACTATCAATATTATCTCCTACACAGCTAATATCTGACTCTACCCTTTGTGCATGACCTGGGATGGCAAGGCCATCACCTAGGGCTAAGTATTTCAGTATAATCACTGAATTTTTATGTTCCCAAAATTCATAGGGGAACAGTTAATCCACTAATTCTTACCTCCTTTTTTCTCTTATTTGGAGACTTCCCCAATTTCCAACAATTTTCCTAGAATTGATCCCTCTTTTGCTCTCCCCCTCATGTCCTAATTCCAACCCATCAGCAAACCCTGTTGGCTCTACTTCCACAGTATACCCCGAGTCAGTTTGCTTTACTCTATCCCCACAATACCACCACAGTTCAAGCACCATCATCTCTTGCTTGATGAATGACTTTTGTCTATGATATGAGGTGCACATTTCCCCCAGTTGGTCATTTGTCTTTAAACTTGTTTATGTTTTGATGTTTTCATTCTTTCATATACCAGTGTTTTATTTTTATGTACTCAAATTTATTAGTCTCTCCATTTATAGCTTCTGGTCTTTGAGTCATATTTGGAAAGGCCTCCCCTAACTGCTGATTTTGAATAAACAAACTTGAGAGCCTGAGCGGGCACTAGAAAGGGCATTGCATCTGTGCTGTCACCCGCCAACACATGCTGCAAGTCATCCCCAAGCTTGGAAGTTTACATAGAGCTTTAGTCTCAGACTTCTTAATGCACAGAGCTGCTCCAAAGGAATACACCTATTTTTCAATCTCTCAGCCTTCAAGCTGGACTTTAGGAAGCAATATTCAAATCCAGTAGACCCTTTTTGTACAGGTGGTCAAACCTTGGGCTGCCACAATAAATCTTTGACTTTCATAAGTACTTCAGAATACTTAAGTGCATAGGCATTCATCTACAATGAGGGGGAAAAATAACACTAGTATTAAATACATCAACTTAAAATTTTTCTAAAATCATCAACAAAATAATTAATAGTTAATTCTATAGAGAAAAGGCAACATTATATCTTGATTCAAACAAACTTAAAAAATGATGAGATAATTAGAAAAATATGAATATAAACTAAATATTTGATAATGTTAAGGAATTTTTTGTTAATTTAATTTTGGTGTGTTAGTGGTAACATGGCTCTATTTTCTTCTTAAATAGTCCTTTTAACTGTTGGAGACATACACTGAAATATTTATGGATAAAATGATATAATGTCTAGGATTTGCTTTAAAATATCCAGAGATTGTGTGTGTGTGTGTGTGTGTGTGTGTGTGTGTGTGTGTGTGTGTGCGCGCGCGCGCGTTATGCGGGCCTCTCACCGCCGCGGAGCACAGGCTCCAGACACGCGGGCTCAGCGGCCATGGCTCACGAGCCCAGCCGCTCCACGGCATGTGGGATCCTCCGGGTCCGGGACACGAACCCATGTCCCCTGCATCAGCAGGCAGACTCGCAACCACTGCGCCACCAAGGAAGCCCCCAGAGATATTTTTAATAGTAGGGATATATATGAAACAGTATTAGCCATGAGTTAATATTTATTGAAGATGGGTGATGTGTTCATGGGGATTTATTATATCATTGTCTGTACTTTTGGATATGTTTGAAATTTTCCATAATATATTTCAGAGATAATATGTTAATTATATAGATTAACTCCTTTTGGAATAAGATTTGGGAGTGCATCTATGAGGCCTCACTGGGGGCTAATGGACTCAACACCTTTTCCAACCCCTTTTCCGTTGACTACATAGAGGCTGGAACATGTGAATGATCATTTTCCCAGCATTCTTTGCAGCTAGGAGTCCCTTGAGTCACAATTTTGCACAATGAAGTGAAGCTAAAGTCTGCTGGGATTTCTCAGAAAACTTTTTCTCTTTACACAGTGTGGCTGGCTTCCACCTCTCTTTCTCCATCTTTGAATGGGACCTAGGTTCTGACTGTGAAGCCATATTGCAACCATGAGAAAGCCAAACTGAAATATAAAAACCAAGCCTGCTTCCCCTGAAACATTTAACCAAGACTTTCAGCTCCCTAACTCCAGACATCTGAGATATCTATTTATATTAAACGTAAATATGTTTCTTAAAATACTTACAGTATTGAAATCACTGTAAGTCAGATTTTCTGTTACTTGCAACTAAACACCTTCCTAACTGATCCAATCTGTTGTACACAATTTCTTATATAATAAAATTTCTGGTCTCCACTATGAAGCAATTCTAGTATCTGTTGCTAACTGAAAAGTTTTGTTAATTTGAATTGGATCCCAAAATGCCATTTAAAAAATTTTATTCATATTCCCTAAGCCCAGTTGGATCATCTCACCAAAGTATCTGAAAGCTTATTTAAAACTAGTTTTAAAGTAATCATTACAAATAAAATGATTTATTAATTAATAAAATCATTCATTAATGACACATTCTTTTCCCAGCCCTAACTTCATCACTGCCAATTGTACTTTTACTTAAGCTCCTGACTTCAGGGTGTCATGAGCCCCAGGCTTCCTGAGTAAAATGGCAAATGTGCATGTATTAAGGGTTCTAATGAGTGACCAGACACAGGACACAGTCCCACAGCTGAAACTGCTCTTCTTTCCTCAAGGTCAGCTAACCTCTGTCATTAAAGCTTCATCACGTTCAAGAAGTCCCCCCAAACTAGGCAAGATGAAAGACTTCACATCTGTCCCCAACTCAACCAGTTCCAGTGTGTGTTTAAACAGAATCTTAACTACAGAATCTTCACTAAATATCACCCAATATTGTTGGGAATGAAGAATCACCAATTCCTTGGTATTTATTTCATTTAAAGGCTAAACATCTGTATGTTTCAGGTAAGATGGCCTGACTTAAAGACAACAGTGATATGATAAATGAACTCCTATCAGAGTATCTAACACACTAGCAGACACTTAACAAATGTTCACTAATTAATTTATTAAATGCATTAATTAGCTAGTTAATAGATATTTAGAGTTCACAATAGATTGTATTTCACATCAAGAGGTCCAACTTTGCTGACACTGCTGTTTATATAACCTGTTTTCTAAATACAAAATATTATTTGATTATTTGCTTTTTGATTGTCCTTCATGAGATCAGCAGTACATCATTCTCCAATGATAGAATATCCCTAGAAACAACTTCATTCATTCATTCATTTCCACACAATAGCAACTACTTCTTATGATAAGGTATGTTCCACATCCATTAACTATCTCTTAGCACAGCACCCTGTCTCCAGTAATAATGAGGACACCCATCAACACAAATGAGATGTATAAATGACTTCCTGTTATCCCAGGCAACAAGCTCTGGAGGTGAACTGTCTGGACTAGAATCCTAACTCCAGCATATTCACCTGTATAACCTTAGAGAAATTTCTTAATCTCTCTCTGCCTTGGTTTCTTCATCTGTAACACAGGGATGATGATAATAGTACCCACCTTACAAGACTGTAGTGAGGACTGAAAGAGATGACAGTGAATTGACAGGTATTACATGTCTCATAAATGTTATGCATTATTACCTGACTCTAGCATCGCATTGTGATCAAAGCTTTCTGTCCATCTGATCTGTGACAGTCAATCCACAGGACATCCCAAGAGCAACCATTCGTCACCACAGTTCACAGACAACCGTGTACAGGTCCTCTGGTTCTACTGGGAGTCGGGCCCAACACATGACTCATCCACACTGATGACTGTACATGTGCATCACACAGCCCAACATGGGCAGAACCAGGGCGAACATGCAACAAGATGATCCAGATTCGTCCAGCCCAACACATGTTTAGGGGGAAATCACTTTCCCTCACAGAGTCTCTGTTTTTCCATCTGTAAAGTTGAAATAGTACCTACCTCACTGTAAGGGATTAAATGACATAGCCTAAGTAAGAATACCTTTCAGATGTAAAGTGTGTTTCGGGCTGGGTATTACTATCCATCTTTGTACCACCAGCTTCATTAATTCAAAAAATATTCAGTTCATTTCTGACTATTCCAGGCAGTGTGGTAAGCATGGAAATAAACAACATATAGTAGCCAGAGTTGAATACATATTTGTTTAATATATTATTTGTTGATTGATCAATTAATATTGCTGAAAATATTTGGACTGGACAATGTAGACCCAATTTGAAAGGGATATAAGTTGCCATATTTCATTTTATCATGATGGACATGTGGCTTCCTCTCCTCTGTGCACTCCCAGTGCACACTGACACCTATCACCACCTTGAACATGTTCTACTGAAATTATTAGTTGACTTCCTATAAAGTCCCCCCTCTAAACTGAGAGCTTCCTCTTGAGGGCAGACCTATGGTTTGGTTTTGATTTTTTTTAATTTGTATCTTCAGTATTTAGCTCAGAGTATTGTATAAACATTTAGGAAACTTTTTTTTTTTACCTACTGCATTTGGGTGTGGTGGAGAAAAAATGTCACAATTCAGTTGAATCCTTTCAACCAGAAAACTTGTGAACAGAGTTCTCTTTTGTACTAACACTTGGGCATGTGCCACTTCTCTCTATGTACACAGTATACATGTCTGTACCTGGGCTAATTCATCAGTCCTTGCTGGGGACATCACATTTCAGAATACTTGGTAACCATTTAGTAAAAGACAACTTCTGATGTCCTAAGCTTCCAGAAGGAGTTAATGCACCTCAAAGAAATAATCAGTGTAACTTTCCAACCAGTAAAATCAAGCCCCTTACAGTCTATTTAATTTCCTAGTTTTTTTTTCTTTAACATCTTTATTGGGGTATAATTGCTTTACAATGGTGTGTTAGTTTCTGCTTTATAACAAAGTGAATCAGTTATACATATACATATGTTCCCATATCTCTTCCCTCTTGTGTCTCCCTCCCTCCCACCCTTCCTATCCCACCCCTCCAGGCGGTCACAAAGCACGGAACTGATCTCCCTGTGCTATGCGGCTGCTTCCCACTAGCTATCTACCTTACGTTTGGTAGTGTATATATGTCCATGCCTCTCTCTTGCTTTGTCACAGCTTACCCTTCCCCCTCCCCATATCCTCAAGTCCGTTCTCTAGTAGGTCTGTGTCTTTATTCCTGTCTTACCCCTAGGTTCTTCAAAATGTCCTAGGAGTTTTTATATACATATATATGTTCAACATACATAGCCCCTCACATATATACCAGCACTATCTATCTATCTATCTATCTATATATCTATATATCTATATATATATATAGATATATATTTTACAACATAGGGTTTTCTAGGATTGAGTGGTTTTAAACAACAGTATTTTATTATTTTAAGCACACCCACTGTGGAAACATTCTTGGGGCTCACTGCTTCTGCTATTGGAGCATTTGTTTTTTATTCTGAATATTTCAGCACATCTATTTACCTGGCACTATATTTAGTACCACAGTGCCAAGATGGCATATATAAAGATTCAATTGCAATTCCCATCTGATGTCCCTTCCCTCTCCTTTTTACCCCCTTTTTTATGTCCACACTCTGAATTCAGCACAAAGTTGGTGTGTTTAATTTAAAAAGAAGTAAAATGCTCCAGGAGACGCCTCAGACCACTGCAAATCACCTACTTTATAGAGGCAGTAAAATTGTGTATCGGATTAGAAGTGATGCTGATCTGAAATTTATGATAACTTTTAATGGCATTATAATTTTTTTCCCTGTGCGCTCCATAACTGTGTCATTTCAATGCACAGTGCAGTGAGATGAAATTTGTAAGGGAAGAACATTACCCAAGCAAGCCCAGGAAGAAAAAAGCCAGTGGAATAATGCAACAGCCCCACACAGGTGGATAGAAGCTATTCTTTCCATGTACTATGTAGAGGCACAAACTCCAAAAAGACCATTTGAAATTAAAGGCAACTCAGGGTACAGAATTTGTTGATGAAACTAGGAAATGTGATAGAAGCACCCTCTTAAGAAACCTGGTGTAGGTGGCTTCCTCACATCACCTCACCACTTCTAGGACTCTGCACATCTCTCGGCTGATGGAAGCACACTTGGGTGTCCTGAAATAGTTTTCTAGAACAAATAGCTCTTCCCTAGGCCAGGTCTGTGGTCTGGTTTCCTCTGGGACAGCTCAACTCCTCACTGGTTCCAAAAGAGCGTAAGAGGGCATTCTTGGTATCACAGGCTGAAAAGACTTGTAAAGTGCTGAGAGGTTTACAATTAAGAAAATAATGATGAAAGAAAGAAGGAACTTAATGACAGAAGGAGAAAGAAAAAGAGAAAGATGTGGAAGAACTTTTTAAAATTCCAACAGTAATGTTCATGTTACATCCTAATTTGAAATATGAGGGAAAAAACTCTCCAGAGAACTCCACTAGAGTCAAAGGAGAAGACTTCCTCTCAATGCCAAATCCCCTCTTCAACTCTTTTCTTCAGGGGTAATGCAGCCTCTGCTGCAGCCTCTGCTTGAATACTCCCAAGCACAAGAGGCTCATTACCTCAGGCAGTGCCTGAATTCATTTATAAATTCATTGAACAATGTATTAGGCATAGTGCCAGGCACCAAGTGCTATGCTATTGTTGGAATATTTTTGAAAGCTTTTTTAAAAACAATGACATGTATTAGTCAGTTTTTTGATTAGAGAAACCATATAGGTTCAGTATAGAAAATTAAATCTCCAAAATGTACAAAGCATGACCTATGTGGTATTCTTGCCAAAAATGTTTAATGTGAATCTCATGATGACCACAAAATCTGAAAAGTATTCCAAGATGACTGGCCTGGACACTCCAAAAATGTAAATGTTGTGAAAGACCAAAAAAAACAAAAACAACAACAAAAAAACAAAAACAACAACAACAAAAAACCCATGGGGGACTGTTCTTGTTTAAAGCATACTAAAGAGACATGACATCAAATGCAAAATGTGGAACTCGATTAGATCTTGGATCAAAATTTAAAAGTTACAAAGGACATTTAGATGACTATAGAGAATTTGAGTAGAGATTAACTCTTAGATGATATCAATCAATATTAAATTTTTGGTTGTGATAATGTGGTTGTGGCTTTGTAGGGAAATGAACTTGTTCTTATGATACATATTCTGAAATATTCAGGGATGAAACGTCATGATGTCTGCAAATTACCTCCAAATAGTATAGCAAAGATGGATAAAAACAACATGGCAAAATGTTGAAAACTGGTGAATCTGGGTGAAGGGTTAACAGAGGTTCATTCCCTTTCAACTTTTTGATTTTTCAAAATGAGAAGTGGGTTGGAGGGAATCTTAAAAAACAGTGCCAGTTATCTCTGGAGAGGGTGTTTACATTTTTCTTCTTTATCCTTTTCTGTATTTTGCAAATATTCCTGCAAGGACAGAAAGTCTTTGCTTTACATTGGATAAAAATGTGTCTATTGGTGCAATTTCCTCCAGTGAGGCAGCAGGATAATGCCCCAGAAAGGGTGGGGCATGGAGCATCAAAGACCCAGGTTCTTGCCAGGCATTTCCAGCCACTAGCTCTGTGGCTTGCTTCTTCATCTGCAAAATCAACCCACCCTATGGGGTTTTGGTGAGGTTCAAATGGGAAAACAAATGGGAGTAAACTCTCATTTGAAAAAGTTGTACTGTTTAAGGTTATTACACCAATTCACCCCACTATCTATTTCTTGAACTTTTGTGCTCTACAAAAATGTTAAAATTTTTTTTTTTTTATCCTGTTGCCTTGAGCATTTTGTTTTGGACGCTTGGAGTCAGAACTGAGTTCAAAGGAGCAGATCCTCTCCCAGCTTTCTCTATTTTCTCTGAGATTAAATAGCAGATCAAGCCAAGAACTTGTCAGGCATTCAGGTTTTAGTGGAGTTGGTGAAGCCCCCAACCCTGCACTCACCAGCCTCGGAAGGCATATTTCAAGCCTTGCCCTGTAGAGCCTTGCCTTGCCTCCCTTTGACTGGACAAGCTGCAGAGTTTGCTGGTGAAAGCAGCATCCTGCTGTCTCTTCTGAGAAACTCACCTGGAAGTTCCAATCCAGTTTGCCCTGGATTTCACGGAGAAGTAGGCTTTCTTTTGGAACCGCGAGGCTCCTCCCCTTCCTTTTCTCCCACCACGTGTGGTCCTGTGAACCCTGTCAATCAAGCCGCGGGTCTCAGCTCTGCCTGGTGAATGCCTTTCCCTCTCTGTGTTGAATTTCTGAGTGTGCTTGACTTCTTGCCCACACCCGAGGGAGGCTATGTTATTCCTGATCCATTTCCCAGAGAATTAGAATAAAAGAAAATCAGGTGTGTCACGGAACAGAAAGATAGAGGCCAGTTAGTCCAACCCCTTCATTTTACAGACACCAAGGTGAAACTGAGGTCCAGAGAGGAGACATCAGTTGTCCATGCTCACATAACTAATTCATTGCAAAATCTGAGCTAAAACCCTACATCCAATTCCCCATCACATAGTCCTTCCACTGAACCAGGATGCTTTTTCTTCGAGGACCATATACACAGTCCTTCTGACTGTCCAACTTCCCCAGCTTGTCTAGGTGTTTCTCTCTCCTGCTCAGGCTGAAAGGCTCAATAGTGAGCATGTGTGTCTTTAATCAAACACAGCCTTAGAATGTGTCCTTGGTCCTTATCCGTCAGTTCTTAAGTGGAGTGGGAAAACAAACCCTTCTCTTTAAGACCATCAATAATCTACTCTTCATTGACAATGGCCTCCTTTCTTTTAAAGATGAACAAAGGAGCAGAAAATTCTCCCTCTACTCCCAAGACTTTCATCTCCAGAACTGCAAATCCTTTAGAGGTCTTGAATTTCTCTTTTTTTCTTCCGAAAATATTCTCCCCTCTTCTCTGCTTCTACCTGGTGATTTTCTTCATTTATAGATATTACATGTTCTGAGGGACTTCAAACACCACCCACGCGGAGCTGACCTCTGCCTCCTCTGAGTCTGAACTGTGACATTCCTATATCTCCATTTTAACATCAATCATCAGTTTCTTTCTGTTGCAGTTTTTGGGTTTATATCTTTTCAAACTTGATCTCTTTGAAGGTAACGTTGCTACCTTATTAACTTTGGTCTTCCCAGCTCCTGACACACGGTGGGGGCCTTGAGTAATATTTTGGAATGAAGGCATGCAAATCAGCGGAATTGGGAAGTCATGTGTGTTTTCAGAGTCTTGCTGTCCATTTTGTCATGTTCTGCGTTTATGAGTCCAGGGGGCAACCCATCTCTGATTGCTTGATATTCAGTTTCACGTGGCACTGTCCTCACATCTTCCCCAGCCTGCAAGATACACCTCTTTCCTGGTGGAGTATCTAAAGTCCTGTCACCCCAATGCCTGCCTGGTGTTCCACATGCCTCTGGAGGGATCTTATTAGAGGGGACAGATTCGCCCTGTGAAGAATCTCCTGCTTGTGTAGCTCTAATGATGCAGAAATCCCCCTCTCTCCATGGAGTCAGGTGTCACCAACATTGATGTTGATTTCCCTTCATCTTTATGGACTCTTTTTCTTTCTAACTTTCTTACTCAGTTTATTTACTATCCTTTCTAGGAAGCCACTATTCATTCCTTTAATACTCCACCATAGAGCGATGTTCCCTAGCAGTAAGGCCACTTGGGACTTCACACAGCAGATGTAATTGGTGAGCAAAATGCACTCAGACTGGCTTCATCCACTTGCCAACTGTGTGACCTTCAGTAAGTTCCTAAAACTCTGTGCCTCAGTTCCTTTCCTGTAAAATGTCTTGTGGAGGGTCCTGTGAGCATTAAAGAAAACAGTGAGCATAGAATGTGTAGCACGGTACCTGGTACACAGTGATTGCAAAGGAGATGTTTGCTCTCATAACTGTTGTGGTAACTAACTCTAAACAGGAACCCAAAGTCAGCGCACACCTTGCTCATGCCCATGGCCACTTCTCTGCTGCCTTCATGTCCTAAGGCTCTACATAAATCTTAGATGCTTTCAGGAAAAAACATATTCTTGACTATGACTCTTTTTTTTAAAGGCTTCTTGTCTCCTCCTTGCTCACTTAGCTGCTGTCATCTTCTAACCTGCTTGGAGGGCCCTTGCCCAACAGGAGGCGTCCCTCTGAGTCTGCCCAAGAGAGAAAGCAGGTCACACAAGGAGGAGAAAGAGGCCCTGCATTGGAAAAGACGATTCAAGAGAGTGGCCGTGCTGTGATCAGGGAACCTACCATGTTCAGCCCCCGCTACCCTTCCTCAGGCCCTGGGCCCAAGCAGAACTGGCCTGCCAGGCTACTCAGCATTTCCTCCCAGTGACGTGCGACCCCAATGCTGAAAACCTCCGTGTCCAAGCCCTTCTCGTCTCCCATGGAGACTTACGTTAATGATGAGCCAGTACCTTGGGTGTTCTCTGAATCACTCCTCTAACCTAATTATGTGCTGAGGGGGAAATCCAATGTATTTGATCAAGTCTTGCTAGTATTTTCTTTGTCTAATTCCATTAATCTCATTGATACGAAGGGTTCTGAACTAATTAAAGCAAGTGCTATCCCCCAAGGGCTCTGGGATGAATAGCCCTTCCCCACTCTTCTCAGAACCTGGTTAGCCCTGGTGAGTGGCACAGGCAGGGCTAGGCAGAGGACCCCCTCATAGAGGAATAGTCAGTGAATGGTGCTCAGAAACTAAAGTATCTCAGCCGAGAATGTGGAGGGAGGGATGCTGTGTTCTTGCTGAGACTGTTCTTCACAGCTTTTTATCCCAGATGCTTAATTCACATACTATGTACATTTTATTCAGTCTTAGTACTGTTTCTATCCACCTAGAACTCCCGTGAGCCATGAAATGCCTTCAGAGTCATTGGCCCACTTTAGAAACCTCTGGTAGCCCATTAGAAATGTCAGTGCACACTCCACAAGCAGCCAAATCCAAACACGCTGAGGCTTCACCTCATTAAAATGTTTCCAAGACACAGGGTCAAACTTATCTTGCCACGGACTCCCTTCCTCTTGCCAATCGCTGAGAAACCATTTTCTTTCTAATTAATTTCATCTAGATGAAACCTGCATAAATGTCAGTGCAACAAATTAAGACTTATTGATTATTGGCTTTTTTAAAATAGTTAATGGTTCTGTCCAAAGGTGGAATATTTCAGGGACATCAGCAAAACATTTTAGCTTAGGCTGATTTTGGTGTTTTGAACAATGAAAATAATGTTGTAAGCATCTTCCATAGCCTCATCACTCATTTTTCATCTGAAACTTTATTCTTTTTTTTTTTATATAGTCACAAAATATAAATAGCTAGAAAACTGCGCCTTGGAATTTGATGGAAGAACAGTGCTACTCAGGCATTTGTATTTCATATATGGTGCCCTGGGTGTTGTCCATCTTCTCTCCCCTTTTTTCTCTCCTTCAGATATCAGTAGAATGTTAAGTTTGTTCACCATGATTGTTGACAGCAAAAGAAAAAAATTTTAAATGAATAAAACTCAAGTTCTGTATCAGAAACCTTGTTTGTTTGTTTATTTGTTTGTTTTAAGGCTGATGCTGGCATAGGGTGAATGCCTTGACCATGCATGGGTTTCTGGCATACTGTCAACCACTCACCAAGCCTTACTGAATCTTACTTTGTACTAGGGCAAAGGTCAGAGGGGAACGCTAGCCTTCACTGCTACTCTCAAGAGGATAGAATCTAGTTCAGAACATCCACATGCACAGAAAACACTGTGATCTACAAAGCTAGCTACACACGTAGTAGAATTCAAATCCAGTACTTCATCTGGTTTACAAACTTTCTGTAAATTTGCAGGGGATCCCTGTTTACTGGTGGAAAAACAGGGCAAAGAGAAGTGAATTGCATCAAAGACAACACTGGCAGCAGGAACTAAAATCAAGCTTCCTATTCTAAAGCGCTTAAGCTAGGTCATTTGTTAACATGCTCTCCAGCCGAACAAGAGTTTTTACTTGACCAATTAAGTATGTCCAAGGCCTACAAGTAAAGTTTCCTGAAAGAGGGGAAATCAAGTTCATAATCTACACAGGCAAATTGCTTCAGGGAAGAGATTTATAACTTTTTATTTTTAAATTTAAAACCTTTTATTTTCTTCCATGCTACTCAAATGTTTCCATTTGTCAGGGAATATCTGAGTACAATTGCTTCCTATATTCGTTCTGAGAATATAAGTAAATATTTAGTCTTCATCTATCAGGGAAGATCCATGAAAGGTATGTAAGAGCTCATCTAATTCAACCCTTCATTTTATGGAAAATAATTGAGGCCCAGAGAAGTTGTTACTTGTGCAAGGTCACGTAACTTGAAGAGGTGTGTGTATGTATTTTTGCACTAGGATATGTATATGTGAAAGGATTTTCATCTTGCTATTCAGTACCATTATTTGCTATCATGTTGTTCAGTACTATACATCAATTAAAGGTAAGCATGTATGTTTTGGAAAAGGTGCCCAGCTAGGTGATGTCAATGGCCCAAGAACCAGCAAGCTCAACATAGGAAGAGAGCTAAGAAGGACTCATCAGATTCAGCCTGGATCTGAGAAGACCAGAGCATGTTAGATCTATAGGGAGAAACACCCCACAGCCTGAAACAGAGAGGTCTCAGCTGAGGTATAACAAAGGTAAGGCAAACTGTAGGACACATTATCTTTGGGGCCAGAGAAAAGCATAAGACCTAGTGAGCCCCTCATGGGGGTCCTTCATGTTAAAGGAGATTTTAGAAACAAAGACATGGGGACAGAGGTAAAGAATCTGATGGCTATATCACTTCAACAGGGGATTGGACCAGTTGACTTTGAAGTCCCAGCCAGCTCTCAAGGACTTTGATTGTATGATTTATTTTTATGTTTGTATTTATGTTCTGTCAACAACCCCATAAGCTCTGGGATTGCTTTAATGAAGAAATGATAAGTTTAAAAATGATAATGGTGTCATCAGGAGCAGAAACCAGTGCTGGTTTATGGCTGGGTCTTAATCTACACCACAGAATTGGACACAAAGGACAGATTCTCTCATTCCAATTTGTCATGACAGGCGAATTGTGGGAGCCTCAGCTTTCACCTCAGGCAAAGCAGGCTTCCTTAGTTGTGCTGAGTCAGAACAGCCAGATCTCTTGTTCACACTCATTTATCTTCTTTCAGAGATTGTCTGCATCATACAAACTGTATGTCTTGGGACTTCCCTAGTGGTCCAGTGATTAGGACTCCACGCTTCCAATGCAGGGGACACGGGTTCGATCCCTGGTTGGGGAACTAAGATCCCATATGCTGCACAGCAAGGCCAAAAAAAAAAATTGTATGTCTTTTTAGAAAGTGTATGGTAGGTGCAGGAGTGAAATTTATTGTCACAGGGAAGAGAACTGGTTCAAATATCTTAACAAAACATTCACTATACTTTCTCTGAAAAATTTAAGACCAACATCGGGTTCAAATTCACCTGTTATAGGTAAGTACTGACAAGAAGAAAATAGGTTTACCATAAACAAAAATTCATTTCATTTTTAGGGAGTGTGCTCAAATGTGACATGAGGCTCAACATGTGCCAACATGTTGACTAGTCACAGGAACCCAATTTTTTAAGAAAAGGTATTTGCCATCAATTCCCTTCCCAAGCCAATAATTTCATTTCTTTTTTTTTTTTTTTTTTGGCTGTGTTGGGTCTTCGTTTTTGTGCGAGGGCTTTCTCTAGTTGCGGCAAGCGGGGGCCACTCCATCATGGTGCACGGGCCTCTCACTATTGCAGCCTCTCTTGTTGCGGAGCATAGGCTCCAGACACGCAGGCTCAGTAGTTGTGGCTCACGGGCCTAGTTGCTCTGCGGCATGTGGGATCTTCCCAGACCAGGGCTCGAACCCGTGTCCCCTGCTTTGGCAGGCAGATTCTCAACCACTGCACCACCAGGGAAACCCCCCAATAATTTCATTTCTGCACCTGACATACCCTTGCTAAAAACTGATGCAGGATTTAGCTGTTCTGGCCCAGCACAGCTAGTCAGCAGCACTAACAAAATATGATCCATAAGAATAATGATAGAGAAATGTGGTTTTTGGTGTTTAGTTCTCTAACGTGTGCCCAACAGGGAGCATCCAGCCATGTAAGCAGAAAAGGAGGATTCACTGATTAACTCAATCCCACCAGATCTTTGGTTTGAAAATGAGGAGGGAACTAACACAAACTTAAAATGAAAGTGAGGTACTGGTTGTACTTTGTAAGACTCCTTAAGGGGCTGTATTAATATCTTGTAAATTTAAGTTTTTGAATAGGCCAACGGCTATATTTTGTCCCCAGCATGACATAAGAATTTAGCTATGTATGCTGAATAGAACCAAAAGTCCTCTCATTGGGAACATGTGAAAGTGGAGTATGTATTTTGCAAGGTCTTTTACTCTTCCTGTGTAGCCTGCCCAAGACCACTGGGAGAGAAACCCATGAGACTGATGACAAACAACATATGCTGATGGGAGTTGAGAATAGGACCTATATGGAAAAGGGAAGTCAGAGAGCAGTGAAGCTGGACAAAACTTACTGCACCTCATAAGACGGCAATTTAAGCCAACATCAGATAATATCTGGATCCATGTCCCTCCTCTTTGAAAGGAAAGGCATCTGAGAGCTGTCATGAGCCTTAAGTGACCAACAACCTGGCTTCCAAAGCTGTGTGACAGCCCTTCCTGCCAATTACAAGGGTCACGGGAAGCTGCAGAGGAAGATAGAGTGAGAGGAGTGACCTCCTGCAGCCACCAGTTCCCAGAGGAGGGACTTTCTGCTTTGTCCGCTCACAGTCGTCATTAGCGTCCACACTGCCTGTTAGCCAATCATGACAGATTTCTATTTATTTATACGGACTTTGTTTTGGGGGCATACTGGGATTGTTTGGTTTTTGGTGCTCTGCCTTTTCATGAATTAATATTAAGTGCATCCATTACGATGCTTTTGGTGTCACAAGGAACAGAAATCTCAACCCAAATTGACTTAAACAAGAAGAGAACTTATTGGCCCAATAAGTGAAAAATCCAAGTTCAAATACTGTTTGGTTCTGTGGCTCAAATAATCGCTAGGATATTTTTCTCTCTCTCCCTCTCTCAGCTCTGTAATGGGTCCCATTTTCAGAATGGCTTTTCTCTGTGCTGGCAAGATGTTTACTCCAGCTTCGGCCTTACCTCCTCTTGGGTTCAAGTGGGAAAAAACAGCAGGCCCAATAAAAGTCTTACTGAGTCTCACTGGCTCTGATTGGGTCATGTTCCCACCCCTGGACCAATCAGGAGGCCAGGGAAAGCCAAGGCCCTGACTGGCTGAGGCTGAGCCATAGGTCCACCCAGGACCTGGAGTGGGATTGGTGCCAACACTATACAAACTGTCTTGGGCAGAGAGAGGGACAGGGTCATTTCCCACAGAAAAATCCAGATACTCTGACCAGGAGAAGCATAAATGGATAGTGATCTGCAAAATAATGGATGTCCATTATATCAAATCTTACCTACCAGACTCTAAGCTGCACTGGGGACGAAGACCATGTCTTACATTTCTCTGAGTCACTCACAATGCCTACTTTACAAATAACAGGTAATAATAAGCATGTAATAGTTGATTCACTGATTAATTTAGTCAAATTGCAAGATCTAACATTAGACATCACTCTGCTTTTCCTCAAGCCCTTCTGCTTCTTTGTTTTTTTCTTTAGTTTTCTGGCTGCGTTTGGTCTTCGTTGCTGTGTGCGGGCTTTCTCTAGTTTCGGCGAGTGGGGGCTACTCTTCGTTGTAATGCACGGGCTTTCTCATTGCAGTGGCTTCTCTTGTTGCGGAGCACGGGCTTTAGGTGAGTGGCTTCAGTAGTTTTAGCACGCGGTCTCAGTAGCTGCGGCACGTGGGCCCTAAAGCGCACAGGCTTCAGTAGTTGTGGCTCACGGGCTCAGTAGTTGCAGCACATGGGCTTAGTTGCTCTGCAGCAGGTGGGATCTTCCAGGACCAGAGATTGAACCCGTGTCCTCTGCATTGGCAGGCTGATGCTTAACCACTGCGCCACCAGGGAAGTCCCCCGTTTGCTTCTTGACAATGGCTGCACTTCATTCCAGAAAACTAGACTTTCCAACGCTGTTTTCATGTATAGAACTATCTTTTATTTGATAAGTGAACTATGATGTGACTACACTGTAAAATATTGTTACTGATAACAATCCTTGGCAGCACCATACGAGGGCTTTACAAGTAGTATCTCAAGTAAACCTCGTGACAACCCTGTGAGGAAAACTTATTATTAACCCTATTTTACAGATACGGAAAATGAGGTTCAGAAAAGTCAAATGATCTGCCTAAGGTAACACAGCAAGTGAATGGCAGGCCTAGGATTTGAACCCAAGTCAGTGTTTCCACTATTTAGGCTTGGTCAAACTAGATCATACTGCAAAGCTCCATTCAGTTGCCACCACCTTACAGAACCACTCCAGCTGGAATCAGTCAACCCTTCTACACCATTTGATGCTTCTCTTACAGCCCTTATTTTGTCAGACTGAAAAAAAACATTTTTTAAATAAATATTTAGGCCTTAAAAAAATCATCCTTTCGGGCTTCCCTGGTGGCGCAGTGGTTGAGAGTCCGCCTGCCGATGCAGGGGACACGGGTTCGTGCCCTGGTCCGGGAAGATCCCACATGCCGCAGAGCGGCTGGGCCTGTGAGCCATGGCCACTGAGCCTGCGCATCCGGAGCCTGTGCTCCGCAACGGGAGAGGCCACAACAGAGAGAGGCCTGCGTACCGCAAAAAAAAAAAAAAAGAATCATCCTTTCAATATAAATGGATGTTTTATTTTATTTTGTATATTTTTTATTGAAGTATAGTCAGTTTACAATGTTGTGTTAATTACTGCTGTACAGTAAAGTGACTCAGTTACACACATATATACATCCTTTTTTATATTCTTTTCCATTATGGTTTATCCCAGGATGTTGAATAGAGTTCCCTGTGCTATACAGTAGGACCTTGTTCTTTATCCATTCTATATGTAATAGTTTGTATCTACCAACCCCAAACTCCCAGTCTATCCTTCCCCCACCTCTCCTCCCCAGATAAGGTTTCTTTTAAACTGTGTGACCAGAACTGAAAATGGATATTTCTGCACAAAAATATTGGTTGCCCAATTTAGTCCCATTATTTATTCACTCAGTGAATACTTATTTATTGCCTTCCATGGGTTAAGTGCTAGGAATAGAGTGATAACCAAGTCAGACATAGTTCCTGACTTCTTGGGACTTTGACAATACATTTTTTATTATTTATGAGAATTTTTACAAATACTCTGGAGCTCTTTAAATCAACACGTAATTATTGACTGAGCTCACAATAAATGCCTTGTCTAGATATATGAGGTACACTGGTGAATAAAATAGACAAATTTCCCTTCCTTCAGGGAGTTTATAGTCTAGCTGGGTGCAAAAGATAATGAACATAATAAATAAGTACTTTAAAAAATGCTATGAGAATAAATAAGTGTTATGGAAGGAAGAAAAAGTAAAGCAAGATAGAAATGTGTCTGGAGCTTTTGAGGAAAACTAAGAAAGCCAGCGTGTCTGGAGTGGAGTGAGAGGGAGTGGAAGTAAGGTGAGAGAAGTAATAGATTGAGTAGCTGTGTGAGCCCTTGTATGACTGTTAGCGTAACTGATGCCATCTTGGGGCCATACAATTCCTTTTGCTCTTCCACTGACCCTACCCAGGCCTGTACTGTGGAGTGAATCACTTCTCTGTTGTCAAGGTCTTTGTAGTTAATAGACATTGCTTAATAATCATTAGGACCAGGTAGCCTCTATGCTGTATTAGTCCGCAAACAAAAATAAAAACCTTCCCTGATGTTTTCCCCGTGCCCATGAGACTATTTACCCACCACATGTCCTGTTTCCAAGCACCAACTCCCATGCCCTAGGTTAACTATTAAATTGTCCCAATAGCCACTTGGCGGTGCAGAGCGCAGTTGCAAATGCTTCCAGATCGTTGTACGCCCAATTCCCATCCCACCCTGTAAGTTACCCTATAATAAACTGATCCATTGACTATATAGAGCTGCCTACCTCATTTTTCAGTCTCAAGATGCCCTCTCAGTTTGGTGAGCACTTTTCATTCCCTCCATCCTCCAACAGCCTTTACTTTGGCCTTTACTCCATGTGAAAAGGGGAGCTACTGAGGGCTTTGAGCAGAGGGTTGACAGGATGTGACTCTATTATAAAAGCATCCCTCTGCCTGTTGTCCTTAGAACAGTCTGGACAGAGTTGGGGAGAAGAATAGAAGCAAGGAGCCAGTTAGAAAAAATACCACAAGACCCAAATTAGAGAAGGTAGTGGCTTGAACCAGCAGGCGAGCAGTATAGACGCTAAGAAGGGGTCAGATTCTGGATTTATTTTGTTCCATATTGAGGATAGGAGTAGTCTTAACTCCTATATTTGTGGTGGGGACAATGAGATTAAACAGGAAAAGAGTTTACCATGGTGGCTAGCACATCGTAATTGCTCAATAAACAACAATAATAATTATGACTATTATCCACAGGCCAGTAGTCAGCAGATAGTCCTCTGTAGTCCTGGAAGTGTAAAAAAACCACTCTCGTATGCTAATAGAAAGTCTTGAAAATGGGATTCGGATTTGGACCCAAAGTGGGGAAGTCCCTCTCTCCTTCCTTTTTCCCACAATGCCTTTGCTTCAAGGCCAAGGTCAGCCATGACCACCCAGTGCTCATCAAGTGTCTGTGTCAGTGTACATCCGTCCTGATCTCTCAGCCCCCACCTTCTGACTCACGCCATCTTCCTTGTTTCACAAAACCAAGGCTCTGGAGTGAGTGAGCATAGTCTCCCCTCATGTATGGGAGCGCCTGAGCTTGAGTGACAAAAACCTTTTCATATGCCTTCAACCTGGGAAGGGGGGATGCTCATCTTGGGGGAGAACCTGGAGTCCTCGTAGCCCCTTGGACCATTGCTAAGGACCCATCTGGCTTGTCACAGGAGTTCTGAGAAACCCGTAGAGATAGAAATATCGGAAAGAGCTCAGTTCGCAGTAACTGGGATGCAGTATCCTCACCACTCACAGGAAAGGAGGTGGCACGAGAGAGTGCAGTCAAGTGGAATGGTTGGAGTATACTTTAGAGAAATTTCGCCAAAAGGGAAAGTAGAGATGATGGTCTTTTTTTTTTTTTAATTCCCTACCAAAAAAAAAAATTCTCCAGAACTTAAAACTATTTTAATCAGCTGAAAAACATACATGGGCTTTACAGCTCCAAGACAGCTTGCACAGGACCCGATAAATGCCTATCGCTCATTTGCATACGCTAACAGCTACACTTTAATCAGCCTCCTAATCCCTGATGGTATTAATGAATTTTTTTATGCTTTTTTTTTTTTTTAGTATCATGTTTGCTAATTCAGAAATGATCAGTGGCTTCTGTGTGCCTTTTTTTATGCAGAAAATAATGGGTGAGCTGGGTACTCCTGTTATCCCGCTCTCACAAATAATTAAGACTACAAAGGGTACAAATCAGTTTGAATGCGGTGCACAAAGGCATGGGCTCAGCAAAGGCCTCTCTCTGTTTCTGTTTCTCCCTCCCCCACCCCCTACTTTCTCTCTTTTTATTTGTTCCTTTTCTTTAACAAGAGGTGGTTTCCAAAGACACCTGGGCAGACCAGGAGCTGACCCATCCAAAATATTTATTCCCCGCCTCCCTCACCCCCATCACCACCACCAGGACCTGCAAAATAATGGGAGTTTCCATCTCAAAGGGTCTGGATGCCTCTCAAGCCTGGTTTTCAAAGCACAAACTGCAGTGGAAGGCAAACAGAGAACTTTCTGATGGGTGTCTCTCCCATATTTCACACCCTCCTTCCTTTCACTTTCCCAGTAAGAACCTGCCAGGCCTGGTGCTGCCAGGATCAGAGAAATGAGGAAAGACTCTCCTCCTGCCCCAGGACTTGCTCCAGTTTGGCTCACAACAAGCCAGGCCAGCCAGAGACACGAGAGCTGGTGACAAATCCCAGGGGCTCATGCAGCTACGGCACCTCTAAAATTAGGGCCAAGATTAGACATCTTAGGCCTATTGGGAAAAAAACCCCAAAAAACCCCAAAGAGAAGCTTTTGGTGAGTAGACCTCAGGTGGAATGGGAGAGGCCAGCATGGCAAATGGAAATTCACGAATAAGTCAAATTGTTTTAGCCAGCATGGCTACCTAACAGAGAACAGAGTTCCCGGATTTACATTTCATCACCCCAGCCTGCCTTCTCATCGTCACTAGTGCTGGACAGGTGAGGATCCAAAGCCACCAGCCAGAGAAAGGAGGAGGAGAGGCCAGCCCTGGACAGTGAACTCTAAAACAGTGAAAAACCAGCAATAAATATAAATACAATACAGTGCAGGTACCTCTATAAGTAAATTAGATGGTAAATTTACTAGATATTTTAACAAATTTTTAAAATGCTAGATGCAAAAATAAAATATCCAAAGCATCTCAAGATATAGAGTTATTTTTTAAACATTGGGGAGGAATCATGCCATTCATATAGTTGGAGACATATGAATATTCTCTCTATATATACATACTATAATTTTTTAAATTTCCTTATTCAAGAGAATACTGGGAGAAGTGATGAGACAACCAAATTCGCAAAGTTTTTTGCACTGCAACAAAGATAAAGCATTGCATAAATATGTAATGATTATCAAGTCAATGGCCTCCTACTCTCTCATCACCCTGGCAACCTCTCACTAACCTGTGATCCTTGGAGAAAGGCTTAGGCTTCCAGACAGCTGAAAGTTACAGGCAACTTTTTGACTTCTTGTCTCTCTTCTAGTTAAGTTCTTTTCTGTATTCCTAGTAGAACATTCTTTGGTACACGACAGTCACATTGAATTATTTTGGGGTGCCCTGACTCGAAAACACTATTGTTGGGACTCTACCACTGATTTTGAGCTTATCTAATGGTGTAATATCTTCTTTAATTGTATGAAAAAGGTTGGATCTAGGAATATAATTTGACTTTAAAGTTACCAAAAACCTAAGAATACATTTTACCTGGAGGGAATTGTATTCTACTTTCTAACTCATGAGGATTTAGATACTCTTTATCCAACTTCATTCCACTTACCTCATTCTCCCTTAGCATGACCCACCTTTAGGTCATTTTAAGCCCCATCAAGCCACCCACCCAACAATTTTTCAACAGATCTGTGCTGAGTGTCCACTGTGCCAGTCACCTTTGTCATCTCAACCAGCAGGTAAATGGAGAGAAGGGAACACCAGTGATGTTTCTCATTGGATATTTTGGAGGAAAATTTCAGACATCTGGGGAGCATTGTTTAACATTTGATACTTTCCCGCTCTATAGACCTTGTTTACTTATGCCATTGTTCCCTTCAACAGCAATGCTTGACCCTGATTGCTCATTAGAATAACCTGCAAAGTTTTTAAAACCATAGGTCTGCCATGTCCACGTCCTACCCTCAGAAATTCTGATTTAATTCAGTTAGGATGGGCCATCTGACGCTGATACATGTAAAGTTTGACTAGGTATTTCTAACATGCAGTGTTTACAGGAAGCAAGGCAGGCAGAGTTTGCCACCTGTGTCATGTTCCAACTACTAACCAAACATAGCAATTAAAGGAGCATTGTCCCAAAAGGAGAAATGACTAAAACCTCCACCCAACAAATCTCAGTGGATTATTTCTAGTTATATGTAGTCCCAACTCCATTATTCTATTTCCAAAAGTATTGGAGAGCTTCGAGGAGGCATGTCTTTTCTCTCCCAGGAGCCCATGCCAACAACACAATTTTTATTTATGCTCCTTCATATCTGAAAACTAAAGCTGAGCTGCCTAAAGCCTCAGGAGAACAGATGTAGTGTCCTGATTTCAGTTTCATGGCCAAGGGTTTCTGTTCTTTCCCTCATTATTGAAGAGGTATTTCTGGAGTTGTTTCCATAACCAAAGGTCTCATGACCTTCTCTTAGGATCACAGAGCAAAATCAC